>NW_027463133.1:0-49177 GCF_050947455.1 Rhinoderma darwinii
AGGGCAACACTGCAACAGCCGGCCGCCAGGCTGTCTTTTTTTTGCACAGCTAGTTGCCTCCAGGAGGCCACAAGAGGGAGACAAGGGACTGCAAAATGGAAAATAGGCATCCACCAACTTTACAGACAACTTCTCCTTGCTCCTACAACCTCCATCCTTGCACAGTTTGTTATTCTTCTAGGTAACATAGTAACAAATCCAAATTGCTGCTCTCTTTGTAGGCAAGCAAGGCTTTGTTGCAACTGCAATTCTTACTTCTTCTTGAAATGTAGGGACGACAGTACATTCCATCACATCCATCTAGTGTACACAGGTAGGTCCATTGTGGCGGGCAGGCGAGCGGGCGGGCTGCTTTATTGGCTGTTTGCTGTTCCCCTACTCCACTCCACTATTTGACTGTTGTGCTGCATCAATCAATCAATCAATCAATCAATCAATCAATCAATCAATCAATCAATCAGTGGCTGGCTCAGGTGCAGCTCTTTAACTTACCTAAAAGGGAGGGCGGAGAGAAGACAAGGAAGGTGAATGAGGTGTTCCAATGTGAAATGCCGGAAACACAGAAACACAGACGACACACAACAAGAGGTGGCAATCTATTCATTAATTGCATTTAATCAATGAGCTCATTATCACTCATGCATTGTCCAACAGGTGTTGAAATAATGGGATTAAAAGGGGAGATCCCTTCAGAAAGACAGAAACAATAGCAAAGACAAAAAACACTTTTGGAATCTGCTTTTAGTCAACACATAAGGAAAGGGTGCACCGGTCCTGGAAATACTGCAATACCAGGTCAATGCGTGGAGTGGACAGAGCAAGCTCTATTTCCATCTCCCTGTTCTAAAAATCCATTTAATATATGGTCCCCAGATAGGGGACGTATCAGATATTAAACTGATAAGAACAGATACTACACTTGATCTTAGCCAAAAGGCCGAGAAGCGATAACCCGAACGGGCCGCGCGTTGCCCGAGCCTGCCCGATACTGCTGTTCAGCCCTTGCAGCGATTCAGCCTACTTCTAGGCAATTCCATGGGGCCCTGCAGGCTCACACACTCACAGCTACACGGGAGGTGAATAAAGGCCGGAGAGGAAGCCAGACAGGATTTGCTTCTTTTGCTTGCACCACAATGCAGTGCTGAAAGAGGAGGAATCTACATAAAAACGCCTTCCTGGCAACGCCCAAATGCCCTGCTGCCATGCAGATAAACACTGGCAGCGGCAGCAAGTGCATGCCCACAGCCACCCCTTGTTCCTTCACACCTTGTATCAGCTGTAATCCAGTCCAGTCCAGTGCTGCCTGCTGAGCAGCACTGACCAACACTGCCTGGGCCCAGGCTTTTATCTCTGAGGCCCCATTATGATGTCAGAAAGCTGGCTCTGGAATCCTGAGGGCTCCACTATGACACGTGCAAAGTTCCGTCTGAACTTTATATAAGACGGTGAGGCTCAGTCAGTCACTCAGTGTTGCCTGAGAGGGCAACACTGCAACAGCCGGCCGCCAGGCTGTCTTTTTTTTGCACAGCTAGTTGCCTCCAGGAGGCCACAAGAGGGAGACAAGGGACTGCAAAATGGAAAATAGGCATCCACCAACTTTACAGACAACTTCTCCTTGCTCCTACAACCTCCATCCTTGCACAGTTTGTTATTCTTCTAGGTAACATAGTAACAAATCCAAATTGCTGCTCTCTTTGTAGGCAAGCAAGGCTTTGTTGCAACTGCAATTCTTACTTCTTCTTGAAATGTAGGGACGACAGTACATTCCATCACATCCATCTAGTGTACACAGGTAGGTCCATTGTGGCGGGCAGGCGAGCGGGCGGGCTGCTTTATTGGCTGTTTGCTGTTCCCCTACTCCACTCCACTATTTGACTGTTGTGCTGCATCAATCAATCAATCAATCAATCAATCAATCAATCAATCAATCAATCAATCAGTGGCTGGCTCAGGTGCAGCTCTTTAACTTACCTAAAAGGGAGGGCGGAGAGAAGACAAGGAAGGTGAATGAGGTGTTCCAATGTGAAATGCCGGAAACACAGAAACACAGACGACACACAACAAGAGGTGGCAATCTATTCATTAATTGCATTTAATCAATGAGCTCATTATCACTCATGCATTGTCCAACAGGTGTTGAAATAATGGGATTAAAAGGGGAGATCCCTTCAGAAAGACAGAAACAATAGCAAAGACAAAAAACACTTTTGGAATCTGCTTTTAGTCAACACATAAGGAAAGGGTGCACCGGTCCTGGAAATACTGCAATACCAGGTCAATGCGTGGAGTGGACAGAGCAAGCTCTATTTCCATCTCCCTGTTCTAAAAATCCATTTAATATATGGTCCCCAGATAGGGGACGTATCAGATATTAAACTGATAAGAACAGATACTACACTTGATCTTAGCCAAAAGGCCGAGAAGCGATAACCCGAACGGGCCGCGCGTTGCCCGAGCCTGCCCGATACTGCTGTTCAGCCCTTGCAGCGATTCAGCCTACTTCTAGGCAATTCCATGGGGCCCTGCAGGCTCACACACTCACAGCTACACGGGAGGTGAATAAAGGCCGGAGAGGAAGCCAGACAGGATTTGCTTCTTTTGCTTGCACCACAATGCAGTGCTGAAAGAGGAGGAATCTACATAAAAACGCCTTCCTGGCAACGCCCAAATGCCCTGCTGCCATGCAGATAAACACTGGCAGCGGCAGCAAGTGCATGCCCACAGCCACCCCTTGTTCCTTCACACCTTGTATCAGCTGTAATCCAGTCCAGTCCAGTGCTGCCTGCTGAGCAGCACTGACCAACACTGCCTGGGCCCAGGCTTTTATCTCTGAGGCCCCATTATGATGTCAGAAAGCTGGCTCTGGAATCCTGAGGGCTCCACTATGACACGTGCAAAGTTCCGTCTGAACTTTATATAAGACGGTGAGGCTCAGTCAGTCACTCAGTGTTGCCTGAGAGGGCAACACTGCAACAGCCGGCCGCCAGGCTGTCTTTTTTTTGCACAGCTAGTTGCCTCCAGGAGGCCACAAGAGGGAGACAAGGGACTGCAAAATGGAAAATAGGCATCCACCAACTTTACAGACAACTTCTCCTTGCTCCTACAACCTCCATCCTTGCACAGTTTGTTATTCTTCTAGGTAACATAGTAACAAATCCAAATTGCTGCTCTCTTTGTAGGCAAGCAAGGCTTTGTTGCAACTGCAATTCTTACTTCTTCTTGAAATGTAGGGACGACAGTACATTCCATCACATCCATCTAGTGTACACAGGTAGGTCCATTGTGGCGGGCAGGCGAGCGGGCGGGCTGCTTTATTGGCTGTTTGCTGTTCCCCTACTCCACTCCACTATTTGACTGTTGTGCTGCATCAATCAATCAATCAATCAATCAATCAATCAATCAATCAATCAATCAATCAATCAATCAGTGGCTGGCTCAGGTGCAGCTCTTTAACTTACCTAAAAGGGAGGGCGGAGAGAAGACAAGGAAGGTGAATGAGGTGTTCCAATGTGAAATGCCGGAAACACAGAAACACAGACGACACACAACAAGAGGTGGCAATCTATTCATTAATTGCATTTAATCAATGAGCTCATTATCACTCATGCATTGTCCAACAGGTGTTGAAATAATGGGATTAAAAGGGGAGATCCCTTCAGAAAGACAGAAACAATAGCAAAGACAAAAAACACTTTTGGAATCTGCTTTTAGTCAACACATAAGGAAAGGGTGCACCGGTCCTGGAAATACTGCAATACCAGGTCAATGCGTGGAGTGGACAGAGCAAGCTCTATTTCCATCTCCCTGTTCTAAAAATCCATTTAATATATGGTCCCCAGATAGGGGACGTATCAGATATTAAACTGATAAGAACAGATACTACACTTGATCTTAGCCAAAAGGCCGAGAAGCGATAACCCGAACGGGCCGCGCGTTGCCCGAGCCTGCCCGATACTGCTGTTCAGCCCTTGCAGCGATTCAGCCTACTTCTAGGCAATTCCATGGGGCCCTGCAGGCTCACACACTCACAGCTACACGGGAGGTGAATAAAGGCCGGAGAGGAAGCCAGACAGGATTTGCTTCTTTTGCTTGCACCACAATGCAGTGCTGAAAGAGGAGGAATCTACATAAAAACGCCTTCCTGGCAATGCCCAAATGCCCTGCTGCCATGCAGATAAACACTGGCAGCGGCAACAAGTGCATGCCCACAGCCACCCCTTGTTCCTTCACACCTTGTATCAGCTGTAATCCAGTCCAGTCCAGTGCTGCCTGCTGAGCAGCACTGACCAACACTGCCTGGGCCCAGGCTTTTATCTCTGAGGCCCCATTATGATGTCAGAAAGCTGGCTCTGGAATCCTGAGGGCTCCACTATGACACGTGCAAAGTTCCGTCTGAACTTTATATAAGACGGTGAGGCTCAGTCAGTCACTCAGTGTTGCCTGAGAGGGCAACACTGCAACAGCCGGCCGCCAGGCTGTCTTTTTTTTGCACAGCTAGTTGCCTCCAGGAGGCCACAAGAGGGAGACAAGGGACTGCAAAATGGAAAATAGGCATCCACCAACTTTACAGACAACTTCTCCTTGCTCCTACAACCTCCATCCTTGCACAGTTTGTTATTCTTCTAGGTAACATAGTAACAAATCCAAATTGCTGCTCTCTTTGTAGGCAAGCAAGGCTTTGTTGCAACTGCAATTCTTACTTCTTCTTGAAATGTAGGGACGACAGTACATTCCATCACATCCATCTAGTGTACACAGGTAGGTCCATTGTGGCGGGCAGGCGAGCGGGCGGGCTGCTTTATTGGCTGTTTGCTGTTCCCCTACTCCACTCCACTATTTGACTGTTGTGCTGCATCAATCAATCAATCAATCAATCAATCAATCAATCAGTGGCTGGCTCAGGTGCAGCTCTTTAACTTACCTAAAAGGGAGGGCGGAGAGAAGACAAGGAAGGTGAATGAGGTGTTCCAATGTGAAATGCCGGAAACACAGAAACACAGACGACACACAACAAGAGGTGGCAATCTATTCATTAATTGCATTTAATCAATGAGCTCATTATCACTCATGCATTGTCCAACAGGTGTTGAAATAATGGGATTAAAAGGGGAGATCCCTTCAGAAAGACAGAAACAATAGCAAAGACAAAAAACACTTTTGGAATCTGCTTTTAGTCAACACATAAGGAAAGGGTGCACCGGTCCTGGAAATACTGCAATACCAGGTCAATGCGTGGAGTGGACAGAGCAAGCTCTATTTCCATCTCCCTGTTCTAAAAATCCATTTAATATATGGTCCCCAGATAGGGGACGTATCAGATATTAAACTGATAAGAACAGATACTACACTTGATCTTAGCCAAAAGGCCGAGAAGCGATAACCCGAACGGGCCGCGCGTTGCCCGAGCCTGCCCGATACTGCTGTTCAGCCCTTGCAGCGATTCAGCCTACTTCTAGGCAATTCCATGGGGCCCTGCAGGCTCACACACTCACAGCTACACGGGAGGTGAATAAAGGCCGGAGAGGAAGCCAGACAGGATTTGCTTCTTTTGCTTGCACCACAATGCAGTGCTGAAAGAGGAGGAATCTACATAAAAACGCCTTCCTGGCAACGCCCAAATGCCCTGCTGCCATGCAGATAAACACTGGCAGCGGCAGCAAGTGCATGCCCACAGCCACCCCTTGTTCCTTCACACCTTGTATCAGCTGTAATCCAGTCCAGTCCAGTGCTGCCTGCTGAGCAGCACTGACCAACACTGCCTGGGCCCAGGCTTTTATCTCTGAGGCCCCATTATGATGTCAGAAAGCTGGCTCTGGAATCCTGAGGGCTCCACTATGACACGTGCAAAGTTCCGTCTGAACTTTATATAAGACGGTGAGGCTCAGTCAGTCACTCAGTGTTGCCTGAGAGGGCAACACTGCAACAGCCGGCCGCCAGGCTGTCTTTTTTTTGCACAGCTAGTTGCCTCCAGGAGGCCACAAGAGGGAGACAAGGGACTGCAAAATGGAAAATAGGCATCCACCAACTTTACAGACAACTTCTCCTTGCTCCTACAACCTCCATCCTTGCACAGTTTGTTATTCTTCTAGGTAACATAGTAACAAATCCAAATTGCTGCTCTCTTTGTAGGCAAGCAAGGCTTTGTTGCAACTGCAATTCTTACTTCTTCTTGAAATGTAGGGACGACAGTACATTCCATCACATCCATCTAGTGTACACAGGTAGGTCCATTGTGGCGGGCAGGCGAGCGGGCGGGCTGCTTTATTGGCTGTTTGCTGTTCCCCTACTCCACTCCACTATTTGACTGTTGTGCTGCATCAATCAATCAATCAATCAATCAATCAATCAATCAATCAATCAATCAATCAGTGGCTGGCTCAGGTGCAGCTCTTTAACTTACCTAAAAGGGAGGGCGGAGAGAAGACAAGGAAGGTGAATGAGGTGTTCCAATGTGAAATGCCGGAAACACAGAAACACAGACGACACACAACAAGAGGTGGCAATCTATTCATTAATTGCATTTAATCAATGAGCTCATTATCACTCATGCATTGTCCAACAGGTGTTGAAATAATGGGATTAAAAGGGGAGATCCCTTCAGAAAGACAGAAACAATAGCAAAGACAAAAAACACTTTTGGAATCTGCTTTTAGTCAACACATAAGGAAAGGGTGCACCGGTCCTGGAAATACTGCAATACCAGGTCAATGCGTGGAGTGGACAGAGCAAGCTCTATTTCCATCTCCCTGTTCTAAAAATCCATTTAATATATGGTCCCCAGATAGGGGACGTATCAGATATTAAACTGATAACAACAGATACTACACTTGATCTTAGCCAAAAGGCCGAGAAGCGATAACCCGAACGGGCCGCGCGTTGCCCGAGCCTGCCCGATACTGCTGTTCAGCCCTTGCAGCGATTCAGCCTACTTCTAGGCAATTGCATGGGGCCCTGCAGGCTCACACACTCACAGCTACACGGGAGGTGAATAAAGGCCGGAGAGGAAGCCAGACAGGATTTGCTTCTTTTGCTTGCACCACAATGCAGTGCTGAAAGAGGAGGAATCTACATAAAAACGCCTTCCTGGCAACGCCCAAATGCCCTGCTGCCATGCAGATAAACACTGGCAGCGGCAGCAAGTGCATGCCCACAGCCACCCCTTGTTCCTTCACACCTTGTATCAGCTGTAATCCAGTCCAGTCCAGTGCTGCCTGCTGAGCAGCACTGACCAACACTGCCTGGGCCCAGGCTTTTATCTCTGAGGCCCCATTATGATGTCAGAAAGCTGGCTCTGGAATCCTGAGGGCTCCACTATGACACGTGCAAAGTTCCGTCTGAACTTTATATAAGACGGTGAGGCTCAGTCAGTCACTCAGTGTTGCCTGAGAGGGCAACACTGCAACAGCCGGCCGCCAGGCTGTCTTTTTTTTGCACAGCTAGTTGCCTCCAGGAGGCCACAAGAGGGAGACAAGGGACTGCAAAATGGAAAATAGGCATCCACCAACTTTACAGACAACTTCTCCTTGCTCCTACAACCTCCATCCTTGCACAGTTTGTTATTCTTCTAGGTAACATAGTAACAAATCCAAATTGCTGCTCTCTTTGTAGGCAAGCAAGGCTTTGTTGCAACTGCAATTCTTACTTCTTCTTGAAATGTAGGGACGACAGTACATTCCATCACATCCATCTAGTGTACACAGGTAGGTCCATTGTGGCGGGCAGGCGAGCGGGCGGGCTGCTTTATTGGCTGTTTGCTGTTCCCCTACTCCACTCCACTATTTGACTGTTGTGCTGCATCAATCAATCAATCAATCAATCAATCAATCAATCAATCAATCAATCAATCAATCAGTGGCTGGCTCAGGTGCAGCTCTTTAACTTACCTAAAAGGGAGGGCGGAGAGAAGACAAGGAAGGTGAATGAGGTGTTCCAATGTGAAATGCCGGAAACACAGAAACACAGACGACACACAACAAGAGGTGGCAATCTATTCATTAATTGCATTTAATCAATGAGCTCATTATCACTCATGCATTGTCCAACAGGTGTTGAAATAATGGGATTAAAAGGGGAGATCCCTTCAGAAAGACAGAAACAATAGCAAAGACAAAAAACACTTTTGGAATCTGCTTTTAGTCAACACATAAGGAAAGGGTGCACCGGTCCTGGAAATACTGCAATACCAGGTCAATGCGTGGAGTGGACAGAGCAAGCTCTATTTCCATCTCCCTGTTCTAAAAATCCATTTAATATATGGTCCCCAGATAGGGGACGTATCAGATATTAAACTGATAAGAACAGATACTACACTTGATCTTAGCCAAAAGGCCGAGAAGCGATAACCCGAACGGGCCGCGCGTTGCCCGAGCCTGCCCGATACTGCTGTTCAGCCCTTGCAGCGATTCAGCCTACTTCTAGGCAATTCCATGGGGCCCTGCAGGCTCACACACTCACAGCTACACGGGAGGTGAATAAAGGCCGGAGAGGAAGCCAGACAGGATTTGCTTCTTTTGCTTGCACCACAATGCAGTGCTGAAAGAGGAGGAATCTACATAAAAACGCCTTCCTGGCAACGCCCAAATGCCCTGCTGCCATGCAGATAAACACTGGCAGCGGCAGCAAGTGCATGCCCACAGCCACCCCTTGTTCCTTCACACCTTGTATCAGCTGTAATCCAGTCCAGTCCAGTGCTGCCTGCTGAGCAGCACTGACCAACACTGCCTGGGCCCAGGCTTTTATCTCTGAGGCCCCATTATGATGTCAGAAAGCTGGCTCTGGAATCCTGAGGGCTCCACTATGACACGTGCAAAGTTCCGTCTGAACTTTATATAAGACGGTGAGGCTCAGTCAGTCACTCAGTGTTGCCTGAGAGGGCAACACTGCAACAGCCGGCCGCCAGGCTGTCTTTTTTTTGCACAGCTAGTTGCCTCCAGGAGGCCACAAGAGGGAGACAAGGGACTGCAAAATGGAAAATAGGCATCCACCAACTTTACAGACAACTTCTCCTTGCTCCTACAACCTCCATCCTTGCACAGTTTGTTATTCTTCTAGGTAACATAGTAACAAATCCAAATTGCTGCTCTCTTTGTAGGCAAGCAAGGCTTTGTTGCAACTGCAATTCTTACTTCTTCTTGAAATGTAGGGACGACAGTACATTCCATCACATCCATCTAGTGTACACAGGTAGGTCCATTGTGGCGGGCAGGCGAGCGGGCGGGCTGCTTTATTGGCTGTTTGCTGTTCCCCTACTCCACTCCACTATTTGACTGTTGTGCTGCATCAATCAATCAATCAATCAATCAATCAATCAATCAATCAATCAATCAATCAGTGGCTGGCTCAGGTGCAGCTCTTTAACTTACCTAAAAGGGAGGGCGGAGAGAAGACAAGGAAGGTGAATGAGGTGTTCCAATGTGAAATGCCGGAAACACAGAAACACAGACGACACACAACAAGAGGTGGCAATCTATTCATTAATTGCATTTAATCAATGAGCTCATTATCACTCATGCATTGTCCAACAGGTGTTGAAATAATGGGATTAAAAGGGGAGATCCCTTCAGAAAGACAGAAACAATAGCAAAGACAAAAAACACTTTTGGAATCTGCTTTTAGTCAACACATAAGGAAAGGGTGCACCGGTCCTGGAAATACTGCAATACCAGGTCAATGCGTGGAGTGGACAGAGCAAGCTCTATTTCCATCTCCCTGTTCTAAAAATCCATTTAATATATGGTCCCCAGATAGGGGACGTATCAGATATTAAACTGATAACAACAGATACTACACTTGATCTTAGCCAAAAGGCCGAGAAGCGATAACCCGAACGGGCCGCGCGTTGCCCGAGCCTGCCCGATACTGCTGTTCAGCCCTTGCAGCGATTCAGCCTACTTCTAGGCAATTGCATGGGGCCCTGCAGGCTCACACACTCACAGCTACACGGGAGGTGAATAAAGGCCGGAGAGGAAGCCAGACAGGATTTGCTTCTTTTGCTTGCACCACAATGCAGTGCTGAAAGAGGAGGAATCTACATAAAAACGCCTTCCTGGCAACGCCCAAATGCCCTGCTGCCATGCAGATAAACACTGGCAGCGGCAGCAAGTGCATGCCCACAGCCACCCCTTGTTCCTTCACACCTTGTATCAGCTGTAATCCAGTCCAGTCCAGTGCTGCCTGCTGAGCAGCACTGACCAACACTGCCTGGGCCCAGGCTTTTATCTCTGAGGCCCCATTATGATGTCAGAAAGCTGGCTCTGGAATCCTGAGGGCTCCACTATGACACGTGCAAAGTTCCGTCTGAACTTTATATAAGACGGTGAGGCTCAGTCAGTCACTCAGTGTTGCCTGAGAGGGCAACACTGCAACAGCCGGCCGCCAGGCTGTCTTTTTTTTGCACAGCTAGTTGCCTCCAGGAGGCCACAAGAGGGAGACAAGGGACTGCAAAATGGAAAATAGGCATCCACCAACTTTACAGACAACTTCTCCTTGCTCCTACAACCTCCATCCTTGCACAGTTTGTTATTCTTCTAGGTAACATAGTAACAAATCCAAATTGCTGCTCTCTTTGTAGGCAAGCAAGGCTTTGTTGCAACTGCAATTCTTACTTCTTCTTGAAATGTAGGGACGACAGTACATTCCATCACATCCATCTAGTGTACACAGGTAGGTCCATTGTGGCGGGCAGGCGAGCGGGCGGGCTGCTTTATTGGCTGTTTGCTGTTCCCCTACTCCACTCCACTATTTGACTGTTGTGCTGCATCAATCAATCAATCAATCAATCAATCAATCAATCAATCAATCAATCAGTGGCTGGCTCAGGTGCAGCTCTTTAACTTACCTAAAAGGGAGGGCGGAGAGAAGACAAGGAAGGTGAATGAGGTGTTCCAATGTGAAATGCCGGAAACACAGAAACACAGACGACACACAACAAGAGGTGGCAATCTATTCATTAATTGCATTTAATCAATGAGCTCATTATCACTCATGCATTGTCCAACAGGTGTTGAAATAATGGGATTAAAAGGGGAGATCCCTTCAGAAAGACAGAAACAATAGCAAAGACAAAAAACACTTTTGGAATCTGCTTTTAGTCAACACATAAGGAAAGGGTGCACCGGTCCTGGAAATACTGCAATACCAGGTCAATGCGTGGAGTGGACAGAGCAAGCTCTATTTCCATCTCCCTGTTCTAAAAATCCATTTAATATATGGTCCCCAGATAGGGGACGTATCAGATATTAAACTGATAAGAACAGATACTACACTTGATCTTAGCCAAAAGGCCGAGAAGCGATAACCCGAACGGGCCGCGCGTTGCCCGAGCCTGCCCGATACTGCTGTTCAGCCCTTGCAGCGATTCAGCCTACTTCTAGGCAATTCCATGGGGCCCTGCAGGCTCACACACTCACAGCTACACGGGAGGTGAATAAAGGCCGGAGAGGAAGCCAGACAGGATTTGCTTCTTTTGCTTGCACCACAATGCAGTGCTGAAAGAGGAGGAATCTACATAAAAACGCCTTCCTGGCAACGCCCAAATGCCCTGCTGCCATGCAGATAAACACTGGCAGCGGCAGCAAGTGCATGCCCACAGCCACCCCTTGTTCCTTCACACCTTGTATCAGCTGTAATCCAGTCCAGTCCAGTGCTGCCTGCTGAGCAGCACTGACCAACACTGCCTGGGCCCAGGCTTTTATCTCTGAGGCCCCATTATGATGTCAGAAAGCTGGCTCTGGAATCCTGAGGGCTCCACTATGACACGTGCAAAGTTCCGTCTGAACTTTATATAAGACGGTGAGGCTCAGTCAGTCACTCAGTGTTGCCTGAGAGGGCAACACTGCAACAGCCGGCCGCCAGGCTGTCTTTTTTTTGCACAGCTAGTTGCCTCCAGGAGGCCACAAGAGGGAGACAAGGGACTGCAAAATGGAAAATAGGCATCCACCAACTTTACAGACAACTTCTCCTTGCTCCTACAACCTCCATCCTTGCACAGTTTGTTATTCTTCTAGGTAACATAGTAACAAATCCAAATTGCTGCTCTCTTTGTAGGCAAGCAAGGCTTTGTTGCAACTGCAATTCTTACTTCTTCTTGAAATGTAGGGACGACAGTACATTCCATCACATCCATCTAGTGTACACAGGTAGGTCCATTGTGGCGGGCAGGCGAGCGGGCGGGCTGCTTTATTGGCTGTTTGCTGTTCCCCTACTCCACTCCACTATTTGACTGTTGTGCTGCATCAATCAATCAATCAATCAATCAATCAATCAATCAATCAATCAATCAATCAGTGGCTGGCTCAGGTGCAGCTCTTTAACTTACCTAAAAGGGAGGGCGGAGAGAAGACAAGGAAGGTGAATGAGGTGTTCCAATGTGAAATGCCGGAAACACAGAAACACAGACGACACACAACAAGAGGTGGCAATCTATTCATTAATTGCATTTAATCAATGAGCTCATTATCACTCATGCATTGTCCAACAGGTGTTGAAATAATGGGATTAAAAGGGGAGATCCCTTCAGAAAGACAGAAACAATAGCAAAGACAAAAAACACTTTTGGAATCTGCTTTTAGTCAACACATAAGGAAAGGGTGCACCGGTCCTGGAAATACTGCAATACCAGGTCAATGCGTGGAGTGGACAGAGCAAGCTCTATTTCCATCTCCCTGTTCTAAAAATCCATTTAATATATGGTCCCCAGATAGGGGACGTATCAGATATTAAACTGATAAGAACAGATACTACACTTGATCTTAGCCAAAAGGCCGAGAAGCGATAACCCGAACGGGCCGCGCGTTGCCCGAGCCTGCCCAATACTGCTGTTCAGCCCTTGCAGCGATTCAGCCTACTTCTAGGCAATTCCATGGGGCCCTGCAGGCTCACACACTCACAGCTACACGGGAGGTGAATAAAGGCCGGAGAGGAAGCCAGACAGGATTTGCTTCTTTTGCTTGCACCACAATGCAGTGCTGAAAGAGGAGGAATCTACATAAAAACGCCTTCCTGGCAACGCCCAAATGCCCTGCTGCCATGCAGATAAACACTGGCAGCGGCAGCAAGTGCATGCCCACAGCCACCCCTTGTTCCTTCACACGTTGTATCAGCTGTAATCCAGTCCAGTCCAGTGCTGCCTGCTGAGCAGCACTGACCAACACTGCCTGGGCCCAGGCTTTTATCTCTGAGGCCCCATTATGATGTCAGAAAGCTGGCTCTGGAATCCTGAGGGCTCCACTATGACACGTGCAAAGTTCCGTCTGAACTTTATATAAGACGGTGAGGCTCAGTCAGTCACTCAGTGTTGCCTGAGAGGGCAACACTGCAACAGCCGGCCGCCAGGCTGTCTTTTTTTTGCACAGCTAGTTGCCTCCAGGAGGCCACAAGAGGGAGACAAGGGACTGCAAAATGGAAAATAGGCATCCACCAACTTTACAGACAACTTCTCCTTGCTCCTACAACCTCCATCCTTGCACAGTTTGTTATTCTTCTAGGTAACATAGTAACAAATCCAAATTGCTGCTCTCTTTGTAGGCAAGCAAGGCTTTGTTGCAACTGCAATTCTTACTTCTTCTTGAAATGTAGGGACGACAGTACATTCCATCACATCCATCTAGTGTACACAGGTAGGTCCATTGTGGCGGGCAGGCGAGCGGGCGGGCTGCTTTATTGGCTGTTTGCTGTTCCCCTACTCCACTCCACTATTTGACTGTTGTGCTGCATCAATCAATCAATCAATCAATCAATCAATCAATCAATCAATCAATCAGTGGCTGGCTCAGGTGCAGCTCTTTAACTTACCTAAAAGGGAGGGCGGAGAGAAGACAAGGAAGGTGAATGAGGTGTTCCAATGTGAAATGCCGGAAACACAGAAACACAGACGACACACAACAAGAGGTGGCAATCTATTCATTAATTGCATTTAATCAATGAGCTCATTATCACTCATGCATTGTCCAACAGGTGTTGAAATAATGGGATTAAAAGGGGAGATCCCTTCAGAAAGACAGAAACAATAGCAAAGACAAAAAACACTTTTGGAATCTGCTTTTAGTCAACACATAAGGAAAGGGTGCACCGGTCCTGGAAATACTGCAATACCAGGTCAATGCGTGGAGTGGACAGAGCAAGCTCTATTTCCATCTCCCTGTTCTAAAAATCCATTTAATATATGGTCCCCAGATAGGGGACGTATCAGATATTAAACTGATAAGAACAGATACTACACTTGATCTTAGCCAAAAGGCCGAGAAGCGATAACCCGAACGGGCCGCGCGTTGCCCGAGCCTGCCCGATACTGCTGTTCAGCCCTTGCAGCGATTCAGCCTACTTCTAGGCAATTCCATGGGGCCCTGCAGGCTCACACACTCACAGCTACACGGGAGGTGAATAAAGGCCGGAGAGGAAGCCAGACAGGATTTGCTTCTTTTGCTTGCACCACAATGCAGTGCTGAAAGAGGAGGAATCTACATAAAAACGCCTTCCTGGCAACGCCCAAATGCCCTGCTGCCATGCAGATAAACACTGGCAGCGGCAGCAAGTGCATGCCCACAGCCACCCCTTGTTCCTTCACACGTTGTATCAGCTGTAATCCAGTCCAGTCCAGTGCTGCCTGCTGAGCAGCACTGACCAACACTGCCTGGGCCCAGGCTTTTATCTCTGAGGCCCCATTATGATGTCAGAAAGCTGGCTCTGGAATCCTGAGGGCTCCACTATGACACGTGCAAAGTTCCGTCTGAACTTTATATAAGACGGTGAGGCTCAGTCAGTCACTCAGTGTTGCCTGAGAGGGCAACACTGCAACAGCCGGCCGCCAGGCTGTCTTTTTTTTGCACAGCTAGTTGCCTCCAGGAGGCCACAAGAGGGAGACAAGGGACTGCAAAATGGAAAATAGGCATCCACCAACTTTACAGACAACTTCTCCTTGCTCCTACAACCTCCATCCTTGCACAGTTTGTTATTCTTCTAGGTAACATAGTAACAAATCCAAATTGCTGCTCTCTTTGTAGGCAAGCAAGGCTTTGTTGCAACTGCAATTCTTACTTCTTCTTGAAATGTAGGGACGACAGTACATTCCATCACATCCATCTAGTGTACACAGGTAGGTCCATTGTGGCGGGCAGGCGAGCGGGCGGGCTGCTTTATTGGCTGTTTGCTGTTCCCCTACTCCACTCCACTATTTGACTGTTGTGCTGCATCAATCAATCAATCAATCAATCAATCAATCAATCAATCAATCAATCAATCAGTGGCTGGCTCAGGTGCAGCTCTTTAACTTACCTAAAAGGGAGGGCGGAGAGAAGACAAGGAAGGTGAATGAGGTGTTCCAATGTGAAATGCCGGAAACACAGAAACACAGACGACACACAACAAGAGGTGGCAATCTATTCATTAATTGCATTTAATCAATGAGCTCATTATCACTCATGCATTGTCCAACAGGTGTTGAAATAATGGGATTAAAAGGGGAGATCCCTTCAGAAAGACAGAAACAATAGCAAAGACAAAAAACACTTTTGGAATCTGCTTTTAGTCAACACATAAGGAAAGGGTGCACCGGTCCTGGAAATACTGCAATACCAGGTCAATGCGTGGAGTGGACAGAGCAAGCTCTATTTCCATCTCCCTGTTCTAAAAATCCATTTAATATATGGTCCCCAGATAGGGGACGTATCAGATATTAAACTGATAAGAACAGATACTACACTTGATCTTAGCCAAAAGGCCGAGAAGCGATAACCCGAACGGGCCGCGCGTTGCCCGAGCCTGCCCGATACTGCTGTTCAGCCCTTGCAGCGATTCAGCCTACTTCTAGGCAATTCCATGGGGCCCTGCAGGCTCACACACTCACAGCTACACGGGAGGTGAATAAAGGCCGGAGAGGAAGCCAGACAGGATTTGCTTCTTTTGCTTGCACCACAATGCAGTGCTGAAAGAGGAGGAATCTACATAAAAACGCCTTCCTGGCAACGCCCAAATGCCCTGCTGCCATGCAGATAAACACTGGCAGCGGCAGCAAGTGCATGCCCACAGCCACCCCTTGTTCCTTCACACCTTGTATCAGCTGTAATCCAGTCCAGTCCAGTGCTGCCTGCTGAGCAGCACTGACCAACACTGCCTGGGCCCAGGCTTTTATCTCTGAGGCCCCATTATGATGTCAGAAAGCTGGCTCTGGAATCCTGAGGGCTCCACTATGACACGTGCAAAGTTCCGTCTGAACTTTATATAAGACGGTGAGGCTCAGTCAGTCACTCAGTGTTGCCTGAGAGGGCAACACTGCAACAGCCGGCCGCCAGGCTGTCTTTTTTTTGCACAGCTAGTTGCCTCCAGGAGGCCACAAGAGGGAGACAAGGGACTGCAAAATGGAAAATAGGCATCCACCAACTTTACAGACAACTTCTCCTTGCTCCTACAACCTCCATCCTTGCACAGTTTGTTATTCTTCTAGGTAACATAGTAACAAATCCAAATTGCTGCTCTCTTTGTAGGCAAGCAAGGCTTTGTTGCAACTGCAATTCTTACTTCTTCTTGAAATGTAGGGACGACAGTACATTCCATCACATCCATCTAGTGTACACAGGTAGGTCCATTGTGGCGGGCAGGCGAGCGGGCGGGCTGCTTTATTGGCTGTTTGCTGTTCCCCTACTCCACTCCACTATTTGACTGTTGTGCTGCATCAATCAATCAATCAATCAATCAATCAATCAATCAATCAATCAGTGGCTGGCTCAGGTGCAGCTCTTTAACTTACCTAAAAGGGAGGGCGGAGAGAAGACAAGGAAGGTGAATGAGGTGTTCCAATGTGAAATGCCGGAAACACAGAAACACAGACGACACACAACAAGAGGTGGCAATCTATTCATTAATTGCATTTAATCAATGAGCTCATTATCACTCATGCATTGTCCAACAGGTGTTGAAATAATGGGATTAAAAGGGGAGATCCCTTCAGAAAGACAGAAACAATAGCAAAGACAAAAAACACTTTTGGAATCTGCTTTTAGTCAACACATAAGGAAAGGGTGCACCGGTCCTGGAAATACTGCAATACCAGGTCAATGCGTGGAGTGGACAGAGCAAGCTCTATTTCCATCTCCCTGTTCTAAAAATCCATTTAATATATGGTCCCCAGATAGGGGACGTATCAGATATTAAACTGATAAGAACAGATACTACACTTGATCTTAGCCAAAAGGCCGAGAAGCGATAACCCGAACGGGCCGCGCGTTGCCCGAGCCTGCCCGATACTGCTGTTCAGCCCTTGCAGCGATTCAGCCTACTTCTAGGCAATTCCATGGGGCCCTGCAGGCTCACACACTCACAGCTACACGGGAGGTGAATAAAGGCCGGAGAGGAAGCCAGACAGGATTTGCTTCTTTTGCTTGCACCACAATGCAGTGCTGAAAGAGGAGGAATCTACATAAAAACGCCTTCCTGGCAACGCCCAAATGCCCTGCTGCCATGCAGATAAACACTGGCAGCGGCAGCAAGTGCATGCCCACAGCCACCCCTTGTTCCTTCACACCTTGTATCAGCTGTAATCCAGTCCAGTCCAGTGCTGCCTGCTGAGCAGCACTGACCAACACTGCCTGGGCCCAGGCTTTTATCTCTGAGGCCCCATTATGATGTCAGAAAGCTGGCTCTGGAATCCTGAGGGCTCCACTATGACACGTGCAAAGTTCCGTCTGAACTTTATATAAGACGGTGAGGCTCAGTCAGTCACTCAGTGTTGCCTGAGAGGGCAACACTGCAACAGCCGGCCGCCAGGCTGTCTTTTTTTTGCACAGCTAGTTGCCTCCAGGAGGCCACAAGAGGGAGACAAGGGACTGCAAAATGAAAAATAGGCATCCACCAACTTTACAGACAACTGCTCCTTGCTCCTACAACCTCCATCCTTGCACAGTTTGTTATTCTTCTAGGTAACATAGTAACAAATCCAAATTGCTGCTCTCTTTGTAGGCAAGCAAGGCTTTGTTGCAACTGCAATTCTTACTTCTTCTTGAAATGTAGGGACGACAGTACATTCCATCACATCCATCTAGTGTACACAGGTAGGTCCATTGTGGCGGGCAGGCGAGCGGGCGGGCTGCTTTATTGGCTGTTTGCTGTTCCCCTACTCCACTCCACTATTTGACTGTTGTGCTGCATCAATCAATCAATCAATCAATCAATCAATCAATCAGTGGCTGGCTCAGGTGCAGCTCTTTAACTTACCTAAAAGGGAGGGCGGAGAGAAGACAAGGAAGGTGAATGAGGTGTTCCAATGTGAAATGCCGGAAACACAGAAACACAGACGACACACAACAAGAGGTGGCAATCTATTCATTAATTGCATTTAATCAATGAGCTCATTATCACTCATGCATTGTCCAACAGGTGTTGAAATAATGGGATTAAAAGGGGAGATCCCTTCAGAAAGACAGAAACAATAGCAAAGACAAAAAACACTTTTGGAATCTGCTTTTAGTCAACACATAAGGAAAGGGTGCACCGGTCCTGGAAATACTGCAATACCAGGTCAATGCGTGGAGTGGACAGAGCAAGCTCTATTTCCATCTCCCTGTTCTAAAAATCCATTTAATATATGGTCCCCAGATAGGGGACGTATCAGATATTAAACTGATAAGAACAGATACTACACTTGATCTTAGCCAAAAGGCCGAGAAGCGATAACCCGAACGGGCCGCGCGTTGCCCGAGCCTGCCCGATACTGCTGTTCAGCCCTTGCAGCGATTCAGCCTACTTCTAGGCAATTCCATGGGGCCCTGCAGGCTCACACACTCACAGCTACACGGGAGGTGAATAAAGGCCGGAGAGGAAGCCAGACAGGATTTGCTTCTTTTGCTTGCACCACAATGCAGTGCTGAAAGAGGAGGAATCTACATAAAAACGCCTTCCTGGCAACGCCCAAATGCCCTGCTGCCATGCAGATAAACACTGGCAGCGGCAGCAAGTGCATGCCCACAGCCACCCCTTGTTCCTTCACACCTTGTATCAGCTGTAATCCAGTCCAGTCCAGTGCTGCCTGCTGAGCAGCACTGACCAACACTGCCTGGGCCCAGGCTTTTATCTCTGAGGCCCCATTATGATGTCAGAAAGCTGGCTCTGGAATCCTGAGGGCTCCACTATGACACGTGCAAAGTTCCGTCTGAACTTTATATAAGACGGTGAGGCTCAGTCAGTCACTCAGTGTTGCCTGAGAGGGCAACACTGCAACAGCCGGCCGCCAGGCTGTCTTTTTTTTGCACAGCTAGTTGCCTCCAGGAGGCCACAAGAGGGAGACAAGGGACTGCAAAATGGAAAATAGGCATCCACCAACTTTACAGACAACTTCTCCTTGCTCCTACAACCTCCATCCTTGCACAGTTTGTTATTCTTCTAGGTAACATAGTAACAAATCCAAATTGCTGCTCTCTTTGTAGGCAAGCAAGGCTTTGTTGCAACTGCAATTCTTACTTCTTCTTGAAATGTAGGGACGACAGTACATTCCATCACATCCATCTAGTGTACACAGGTAGGTCCATTGTGGCGGGCAGGCGAGCGGGCGGGCTGCTTTATTGGCTGTTTGCTGTTCCCCTACTCCACTCCACTATTTGACTGTTGTGCTGCATCAATCAATCAATCAATCAATCAATCAATCAATCAATCAATCAATCAGTGGCTGGCTCAGGTGCAGCTCTTTAACTTACCTAAAAGGGAGGGCGGAGAGAAGACAAGGAAGGTGAATGAGGTGTTCCAATGTGAAATGCCGGAAACACAGAAACACAGACGACACACAACAAGAGGTGGCAATCTATTCATTAATTGCATTTAATCAATGAGCTCATTATCACTCATGCATTGTCCAACAGGTGTTGAAATAATGGGATTAAAAGGGGAGATCCCTTCAGAAAGACAGAAACAATAGCAAAGACAAAAAACACTTTTGGAATCTGCTTTTAGTCAACACATAAGGAAAGGGTGCACCGGTCCTGGAAATACTGCAATACCAGGTCAAT
Organism: Rhinoderma darwinii; assembly: GCF_050947455.1. NCBI lineage: Eukaryota > Metazoa > Chordata > Amphibia > Anura > Rhinodermatidae > Rhinoderma > Rhinoderma darwinii. The sequence goes on from NW_027463133.1 coordinate 19,989, forward strand.
GCGTGGAGTGGACAGAGCAAGCTCTATTTCCATCTCCCTGTTCTAAAAATCCATTTAATATATGGTCCCCAGATAGGGGACGTATCAGATATTAAACTGATAAGAACAGATACTACACTTGATCTTAGCCAAAAGGCCGAGAAGCGATAACCCGAACGGGCCGCGCGTTGCCCGAGCCTGCCCGATACTGCTGTTCAGCCCTTGCAGCGATTCAGCCTACTTCTAGGCAATTCCATGGGGCCCTGCAGGCTCACACACTCACAGCTACACGGGAGGTGAATAAAGGCCGGAGAGGAAGCCAGACAGGATTTGCTTCTTTTGCTTGCACCACAATGCAGTGCTGAAAGAGGAGGAATCTACATAAAAACGCCTTCCTGGCAACGCCCAAATGCCCTGCTGCCATGCAGATAAACACTGGCAGCGGCAGCAAGTGCATGCCCACAGCCACCCCTTGTTCCTTCACACCTTGTATCAGCTGTAATCCAGTCCAGTCCAGTGCTGCCTGCTGAGCAGCACTGACCAACACTGCCTGGGCCCAGGCTTTTATCTCTGAGGCCCCATTATGATGTCAGAAAGCTGGCTCTGGAATCCTGAGGGCTCCACTATGACACGTGCAAAGTTCCGTCTGAACTTTATATAAGACGGTGAGGCTCAGTCAGTCACTCAGTGTTGCCTGAGAGGGCAACACTGCAACAGCCGGCCGCCAGGCTGTCTTTTTTTTGCACAGCTAGTTGCCTCCAGGAGGCCACAAGAGGGAGACAAGGGACTGCAAAATGAAAAATAGGCATCCACCAACTTTACAGACAACTGCTCCTTGCTCCTACAACCTCCATCCTTGCACAGTTTGTTATTCTTCTAGGTAACATAGTAACAAATCCAAATTGCTGCTCTCTTTGTAGGCAAGCAAGGCTTTGTTGCAACTGCAATTCTTACTTCTTCTTGAAATGTAGGGACGACAGTACATTCCATCACATCCATCTAGTGTACACAGGTAGGTCCATTGTGGCGGGCAGGCGAGCGGGCGGGCTGCTTTATTGGCTGTTTGCTGTTCCCCTACTCCACTCCACTATTTGACTGTTGTGCTGCATCAATCAATCAATCAATCAATCAATCAATCAATCAATCAATCAGTGGCTGGCTCAGGTGCAGCTCTTTAACTTACCTAAAAGGGAGGGCGGAGAGAAGACAAGGAAGGTGAATGAGGTGTTCCAATGTGAAATGCCGGAAACACAGAAACACAGACGACACACAACAAGAGGTGGCAATCTATTCATTAATTGCATTTAATCAATGAGCTCATTATCACTCATGCATTGTCCAACAGGTGTTGAAATAATGGGATTAAAAGGGGAGATCCCTTCAGAAAGACAGAAACAATAGCAAAGACAAAAAACACTTTTGGAATCTGCTTTTAGTCAACACATAAGGAAAGGGTGCACCGGTCCTGGAAATACTGCAATACCAGGTCAATGCGTGGAGTGGACAGAGCAAGCTCTATTTCCATCTCCCTGTTCTAAAAATCCATTTAATATATGGTCCCCAGATAGGGGACGTATCAGATATTAAACTGATAAGAACAGATACTACACTTGATCTTAGCCAAAAGGCCGAGAAGCGATAACCCGAACGGGCCGCGCGTTGCCCGAGCCTGCCCGATACTGCTGTTCAGCCCTTGCAGCGATTCAGCCTACTTCTAGGCAATTCCATGGGGCCCTGCAGGCTCACACACTCACAGCTACACGGGAGGTGAATAAAGGCCGGAGAGGAAGCCAGACAGGATTTGCTTCTTTTGCTTGCACCACAATGCAGTGCTGAAAGAGGAGGAATCTACATAAAAACGCCTTCCTGGCAACGCCCAAATGCCCTGCTGCCATGCAGATAAACACTGGCAGCGGCAGCAAGTGCATGCCCACAGCCACCCCTTGTTCCTTCACACCTTGTATCAGCTGTAATCCAGTCCAGTCCAGTGCTGCCTGCTGAGCAGCACTGACCAACACTGCCTGGGCCCAGGCTTTTATCTCTGAGGCCCCATTATGATGTCAGAAAGCTGGCTCTGGAATCCTGAGGGCTCCACTATGACACGTGCAAAGTTCCGTCTGAACTTTATATAAGACGGTGAGGCTCAGTCAGTCACTCAGTGTTGCCTGAGAGGGCAACACTGCAACAGCCGGCCGCCAGGCTGTCTTTTTTTTGCACAGCTAGTTGCCTCCAGGAGGCCACAAGAGGGAGACAAGGGACTGCAAAATGGAAAATAGGCATCCACCAACTTTACAGACAACTGCTCCTTGCTCCTACAACCTCCATCCTTGCACAGTTTGTTATTCTTCTAGGTAACATAGTAACAAATCCAAATTGCTGCTCTCTTTGTAGGCAAGCAAGGCTTTGTTGCAACTGCAATTCTTACTTCTTCTTGAAATGTAGGGACGACAGTACATTCCATCACATCCATCTAGTGTACACAGGTAGGTCCATTGTGGCGGGCAGGCGAGCGGGCGGGCTGCTTTATTGGCTGTTTGCTGTTCCCCTACTCCACTCCACTATTTGACTGTTGTGCTGCATCAATCAATCAATCAATCAATCAATCAATCAATCAATCAATCAGTGGCTGGCTCAGGTGCAGCTCTTTAACTTACCTAAAAGGGAGGGCGGAGAGAAGACAAGGAAGGTGAATGAGGTGTTCCAATGTGAAATGCCGGAAACACAGAAACACAGACGACACACAACAAGAGGTGGCAATCTATTCATTAATTGCATTTAATCAATGAGCTCATTATCACTCATGCATTGTCCAACAGGTGTTGAAATAATGGGATTAAAAGGGGAGATCCCTTCAGAAAGACAGAAACAATAGCAAAGACAAAAAACACTTTTGGAATCTGCTTTTAGTCAACACATAAGGAAAGGGTGCACCGGTCCTGGAAATACTGCAATACCAGGTCAATGCGTGGAGTGGACAGAGCAAGCTCTATTTCCATCTCCCTGTTCTAAAAATCCATTTAATATATGGTCCCCAGATAGGGGACGTATCAGATATTAAACTGATAAGAACAGATACTACACTTGATCTTAGCCAAAAGGCCGAGAAGCGATAACCCGAACGGGCCGCGCGTTGCCCGAGCCTGCCCGATACTGCTGTTCAGCCCTTGCAGCGATTCAGCCTACTTCTAGGCAATTCCATGGGGCCCTGCAGGCTCACACACTCACAGCTACACGGGAGGTGAATAAAGGCCGGAGAGGAAGCCAGACAGGATTTGCTTCTTTTGCTTGCACCACAATGCAGTGCTGAAAGAGGAGGAATCTACATAAAAACGCCTTCCTGGCAACGCCCAAATGCCCTGCTGCCATGCAGATAAACACTGGCAGCGGCAGCAAGTGCATGCCCACAGCCACCCCTTGTTCCTTCACACCTTGTATCAGCTGTAATCCAGTCCAGTCCAGTGCTGCCTGCTGAGCAGCACTGACCAACACTGCCTGGGCCCAGGCTTTTATCTCTGAGGCCCCATTATGATGTCAGAAAGCTGGCTCTGGAATCCTGAGGGCTCCACTATGACACGTGCAAAGTTCCGTCTGAACTTTATATAAGACGGTGAGGCTCAGTCAGTCACTCAGTGTTGCCTGAGAGGGCAACACTGCAACAGCCGGCCGCCAGGCTGTCTTTTTTTTGCACAGCTAGTTGCCTCCAGGAGGCCACAAGAGGGAGACAAGGGACTGCAAAATGGAAAATAGGCATCCACCAACTTTACAGACAACTTCTCCTTGCTCCTACAACCTCCATCCTTGCACAGTTTGTTATTCTTCTAGGTAACATAGTAACAAATCCAAATTGCTGCTCTCTTTGTAGGCAAGCAAGGCTTTGTTGCAACTGCAATTCTTACTTCTTCTTGAAATGTAGGGACGACAGTACATTCCATCACATCCATCTAGTGTACACAGGTAGGTCCATTGTGGCGGGCAGGCGAGCGGGCGGGCTGCTTTATTGGCTGTTTGCTGTTCCCCTACTCCACTCCACTATTTGACTGTTGTGCTGCATCAATCAATCAATCAATCAATCAATCAATCAATCAATCAATCAATCAGTGGCTGGCTCAGGTGCAGCTCTTTAACTTACCTAAAAGGGAGGGCGGAGAGAAGACAAGGAAGGTGAATGAGGTGTTCCAATGTGAAATGCCGGAAACACAGAAACACAGACGACACACAACAAGAGGTGGCAATCTATTCATTAATTGCATTTAATCAATGAGCTCATTATCACTCATGCATTGTCCAACAGGTGTTGAAATAATGGGATTAAAAGGGGAGATCCCTTCAGAAAGACAGAAACAATAGCAAAGACAAAAAACACTTTTGGAATCTGCTTTTAGTCAACACATAAGGAAAGGGTGCACCGGTCCTGGAAATACTGCAATACCAGGTCAATGCGTGGAGTGGACAGAGCAAGCTCTATTTCCATCTCCCTGTTCTAAAAATCCATTTAATATATGGTCCCCAGATAGGGGACGTATCAGATATTAAACTGATAAGAACAGATACTACACTTGATCTTAGCCAAAAGGCCGAGAAGCGATAACCCGAACGGGCCGCGCGTTGCCCGAGCCTGCCCGATACTGCTGTTCAGCCCTTGCAGCGATTCAGCCTACTTCTAGGCAATTCCATGGGGCCCTGCAGGCTCACACACTCACAGCTACACGGGAGGTGAATAAAGGCCGGAGAGGAAGCCAGACAGGATTTGCTTCTTTTGCTTGCACCACAATGCAGTGCTGAAAGAGGAGGAATCTACATAAAAACGCCTTCCTGGCAACGCCCAAATGCCCTGCTGCCATGCAGATAAACACTGGCAGCGGCAGCAAGTGCATGCCCACAGCCACCCCTTGTTCCTTCACACCTTGTATCAGCTGTAATCCAGTCCAGTCCAGTGCTGCCTGCTGAGCAGCACTGACCAACACTGCCTGGGCCCAGGCTTTTATCTCTGAGGCCCCATTATGATGTCAGAAAGCTGGCTCTGGAATCCTGAGGGCTCCACTATGACACGTGCAAAGTTCCGTCTGAACTTTATATAAGACGGTGAGGCTCAGTCAGTCACTCAGTGTTGCCTGAGAGGGCAACACTGCAACAGCCGGCCGCCAGGCTGTCTTTTTTTTGCACAGCTAGTTGCCTCCAGGAGGCCACAAGAGGGAGACAAGGGACTGCAAAATGGAAAATAGGCATCCACCAACTTTACAGACAACTTCTCCTTGCTCCTACAACCTCCATCCTTGCACAGTTTGTTATTCTTCTAGGTAACATAGTAACAAATCCAAATTGCTGCTCTCTTTGTAGGCAAGCAAGGCTTTGTTGCAACTGCAATTCTTACTTCTTCTTGAAATGTAGGGACGACAGTACATTCCATCACATCCATCTAGTGTACACAGGTAGGTCCATTGTGGCGGGCAGGCGAGCGGGCGGGCTGCTTTATTGGCTGTTTGCTGTTCCCCTACTCCACTCCACTATTTGACTGTTGTGCTGCATCAATCAATCAATCAATCAATCAATCAATCAATCAATCAATCAATCAATCAGTGGCTGGCTCAGGTGCAGCTCTTTAACTTACCTAAAAGGGAGGGCGGAGAGAAGACAAGGAAGGTGAATGAGGTGTTCCAATGTGAAATGCCGGAAACACAGAAACACAGACGACACACAACAAGAGGTGGCAATCTATTCATTAATTGCATTTAATCAATGAGCTCATTATCACTCATGCATTGTCCAACAGGTGTTGAAATAATGGGATTAAAAGGGGAGATCCCTTCAGAAAGACAGAAACAATAGCAAAGACAAAAAACACTTTTGGAATCTGCTTTTAGTCAACACATAAGGAAAGGGTGCACCGGTCCTGGAAATACTGCAATACCAGGTCAATGCGTGGAGTGGACAGAGCAAGCTCTATTTCCATCTCCCTGTTCTAAAAATCCATTTAATATATGGTCCCCAGATAGGGGACGTATCAGATATTAAACTGATAAGAACAGATACTACACTTGATCTTAGCCAAAAGGCCGAGAAGCGATAACCCGAACGGGCCGCGCGTTGCCCGAGCCTGCCCGATACTGCTGTTCAGCCCTTGCAGCGATTCAGCCTACTTCTAGGCAATTCCATGGGGCCCTGCAGGCTCACACACTCACAGCTACACGGGAGGTGAATAAAGGCCGGAGAGGAAGCCAGACAGGATTTGCTTCTTTTGCTTGCACCACAATGCAGTGCTGAAAGAGGAGGAATCTACATAAAAACGCCTTCCTGGCAACGCCCAAATGCCCTGCTGCCATGCAGATAAACACTGGCAGCGGCAGCAAGTGCATGCCCACAGCCACCCCTTGTTCCTTCACACCTTGTATCAGCTGTAATCCAGTCCAGTCCAGTGCTATCCACCAACTTTACAGACAACTTCTCCTTGCTCCTACAACCTCCATCCTTGCACAGTTTGTTATTCTTCTAGGTAACATAGTAACAAATCCAAATTGCTGCTCTCTTTGTAGGCAAGCAAGGCTTTGTTGCAACTGCAATTCTTACTTCTTCTTGAAATGTAGGGACGACAGTACATTCCATCACATCCATCTAGTGTACACAGGTAGGTCCATTGTGGCGGGCAGGCGAGCGGGCGGGCTGCTTTATTGGCTGTTTGCTGTTCCCCTACTCCACTCCACTATTTGACTGTTGTGCTGCATCAATCAATCAATCAATCAATCAATCAATCAATCAGTGGCTGGCTCAGGTGCAGCTCTTTAACTTACCTAAAAGGGAGGGCGGAGAGAAGACAAGGAAGGTGAATGAGGTGTTCCAATGTGAAATGCCGGAAACACAGAAACACAGACGACACACAACAAGAGGTGGCAATCTATTCATTAATTGCATTTAATCAATGAGCTCATTATCACTCATGCATTGTCCAACAGGTGTTGAAATAATGGGATTAAAAGGGGAGATCCCTTCAGAAAGACAGAAACAATAGCAAAGACAAAAAACACTTTTGGAATCTGCTTTTAGTCAACACATAAGGAAAGGGTGCACCGGTCCTGGAAATACTGCAATACCAGGTCAATGCGTGGAGTGGACAGAGCAAGCTCTATTTCCATCTCCCTGTTCTAAAAATCCATTTAATATATGGTCCCCAGATAGGGGACGTATCAGATATTAAACTGATAAGAACAGATACTACACTTGATCTTAGCCAAAAGGCCGAGAAGCGATAACCCGAACGGGCCGCGCGTTGCCCGAGCCTGCCCGATACTGCTGTTCAGCCCTTGCAGCGATTCAGCCTACTTCTAGGCAATTCCATGGGGCCCTGCAGGCTCACACACTCACAGCTACACGGGAGGTGAATAAAGGCCGGAGAGGAAGCCAGACAGGATTTGCTTCTTTTGCTTGCACCACAATGCAGTGCTGAAAGAGGAGGAATCTACATAAAAACGCCTTCCTGGCAACGCCCAAATGCCCTGCTGCCATGCAGATAAACACTGGCAGCGGCAGCAAGTGCATGCCCACAGCCACCCCTTGTTCCTTCACACCTTGTATCAGCTGTAATCCAGTCCAGTCCAGTGCTGCCTGCTGAGCAGCACTGACCAACACTGCCTGGGCCCAGGCTTTTATCTCTGAGGCCCCATTATGATGTCAGAAAGCTGGCTCTGGAATCCTGAGGGCTCCACTATGACACGTGCAAAGTTCCGTCTGAACTTTATATAAGACGGTGAGGCTCAGTCAGTCACTCAGTGTTGCCTGAGAGGGCAACACTGCAACAGCCGGCCGCCAGGCTGTCTTTTTTTTGCACAGCTAGTTGCCTCCAGGAGGCCACAAGAGGGAGACAAGGGACTGCAAAATGGAAAATAGGCATCCACCAACTTTACAGACAACTTCTCCTTGCTCCTACAACCTCCATCCTTGCACAGTTTGTTATTCTTCTAGGTAACATAGTAACAAATCCAAATTGCTGCTCTCTTTGTAGGCAAGCAAGGCTTTGTTGCAACTGCAATTCTTACTTCTTCTTGAAATGTAGGGACGACAGTACATTCCATCACATCCATCTAGTGTACACAGGTAGGTCCATTGTGGCGGGCAGGCGAGCGGGCGGGCTGCTTTATTGGCTGTTTGCTGTTCCCCTACTCCACTCCACTATTTGACTGTTGTGCTGCATCAATCAATCAATCAATCAATCAATCAATCAATCAATCAATCAATCAATCAATCAATCAGTGGCTGGCTCAGGTGCAGCTCTTTAACTTACCTAAAAGGGAGGGCGGAGAGAAGACAAGGAAGGTGAATGAGGTGTTCCAATGTGAAATGCCGGAAACACAGAAACACAGACGACACACAACAAGAGGTGGCAATCTATTCATTAATTGCATTTAATCAATGAGCTCATTATCACTCATGCATTGTCCAACAGGTGTTGAAATAATGGGATTAAAAGGGGAGATCCCTTCAGAAAGACAGAAACAATAGCAAAGACAAAAAACACTTTTGGAATCTGCTTTTAGTCAACACATAAGGAAAGGGTGCACCGGTCCTGGAAATACTGCAATACCAGGTCAATGCGTGGAGTGGACAGAGCAAGCTCTATTTCCATCTCCCTGTTCTAAAAATCCATTTAATATATGGTCCCCAGATAGGGGACGTATCAGATATTAAACTGATAACAACAGATACTACACTTGATCTTAGCCAAAAGGCCGAGAAGCGATAACCCGGGCCGCGCGTTGCCCGAGCCTGCCCGATACTGCTGTTCAGCCCTTGCAGCGATTCAGCCTACTTCTAGGCAATTCCATGGGGCCCTGCAGGCTCACACACTCACAGCTACACGGGAGGTGAATAAAGGCCGGAGAGGAAGCCAGACAGGATTTGCTTCTTTTGCTTGCACCACAATGCAGTGCTGAAAGAGGAGGAATCTACATAAAAACGCCTTCCTGGCAACGCCCAAATGCCCTGCTGCCATGCAGATAAACACTGGCAGCGGCAGCAAGTGCATGCCCACAGCCACCCCTTGTTCCTTCACACCTTGTATCAGCTGTAATCCAGTCCAGTCCAGTGCTGCCTGCTGAGCAGCACTGACCAACACTGCCTGGGCCCAGGCTTTTATCTCTGAGGCCCCATTATGATGTCAGAAAGCTGGCTCTGGAATCCTGAGGGCTCCACTATGACACGTGCAAAGTTCCGTCTGAACTTTATATAAGACGGTGAGGCTCAGTCAGTCACTCAGTGTTGCCTGAGAGGGCAACACTGCAACAGCCGGCCGCCAGGCTGTCTTTTTTTTGCACAGCTAGTTGCCTCCAGGAGGCCACAAGAGGGAGACAAGGGACTGCAAAATGGAAAATAGGCATCCACCAACTTTACAGACAACTTCTCCTTGCTCCTACAACCTCCATCCTTGCACAGTTTGTTATTCTTCTAGGTAACATAGTAACAAATCCAAATTGCTGCTCTCTTTGTAGGCAAGCAAGGCTTTGTTGCAACTGCAATTCTTACTTCTTCTTGAAATGTAGGGACGACAGTACATTCCATCACATCCATCTAGTGTACACAGGTAGGTCCATTGTGGCGGGCAGGCGAGCGGGCGGGCTGCTTTATTGGCTGTTTGCTGTTCCCCTACTCCACTCCACTATTTGACTGTTGTGCTGCATCAATCAATCAATCAATCAATCAATCAATCAATCAATCAATCAATCAGTGGCTGGCTCAGGTGCAGCTCTTTAACTTACCTAAAAGGGAGGGCGGAGAGAAGACAAGGAAGGTGAATGAGGTGTTCCAATGTGAAATGCCGGAAACACAGAAACACAGACGACACACAACAAGAGGTGGCAATCTATTCATTAATTGCATTTAATCAATGAGCTCATTATCACTCATGCATTGTCCAACAGGTGTTGAAATAATGGGATTAAAAGGGGAGATCCCTTCAGAAAGACAGAAACAATAGCAAAGACAAAAAACACTTTTGGAATCTGCTTTTAGTCAACACATAAGGAAAGGGTGCACCGGTCCTGGAAATACTGCAATACCAGGTCAATGCGTGGAGTGGACAGAGCAAGCTCTATTTCCATCTCCCTGTTCTAAAAATCCATTTAATATATGGTCCCCAGATAGGGGACGTATCAGATATTAAACTGATAAGAACAGATACTACACTTGATCTTAGCCAAAAGGCCGAGAAGCGATAACCCGAACGGGCCGCGCGTTGCCCGAGCCTGCCCGATACTGCTGTTCAGCCCTTGCAGCGATTCAGCCTACTTCTAGGCAATTGCATGGGGCCCTGCAGGCTCACACACTCACAGCTACACGGGAGGTGAATAAAGGCCGGAGAGGAAGCCAGACAGGATTTGCTTCTTTTGCTTGCACCACAATGCAGTGCTGAAAGAGGAGGAATCTACATAAAAACGCCTTCCTGGCAACGCCCAAATGCCCTGCTGCCATGCAGATAAACACTGGCAGCGGCAGCAAGTGCATGCCCACAGCCACCCCTTGTTCCTTCACACCTTGTATCAGCTGTAATCCAGTCCAGTCCAGTGCTGCCTGCTGAGCAGCACTGACCAACACTGCCTGGGCCCAGGCTTTTATCTCTGAGGCCCCATTATGATGTCAGAAAGCTGGCTCTGGAATCCTGAGGGCTCCACTATGACACGTGCAAAGTTCCGTCTGAACTTTATATAAGACGGTGAGGCTCAGTCAGTCACTCAGTGTTGCCTGAGAGGGCAACACTGCAACAGCCGGCCGCCAGGCTGTCTTTTTTTTGCACAGCTAGTTGCCTCCAGGAGGCCACAAGAGGGAGACAAGGGACTGCAAAATGGAAAATAGGCATCCACCAACTTTACAGACAACTTCTCCTTGCTCCTACAACCTCCATCCTTGCACAGTTTGTTATTCTTCTAGGTAACATAGTAACAAATCCAAATTGCTGCTCTCTTTGTAGGCAAGCAAGGCTTTGTTGCAACTGCAATTCTTACTTCTTCTTGAAATGTAGGGACGACAGTACATTCCATCACATCCATCTAGTGTACACAGGTAGGTCCATTGTGGCGGGCAGGCGAGCGGGCGGGCTGCTTTATTGGCTGTTTGCTGTTCCCCTACTCCACTCCACTATTTGACTGTTGTGCTGCATCAATCAATCAATCAATCAATCAATCAATCAATCAATCAATCAATCAATCAATCAGTGGCTGGCTCAGGTGCAGCTCTTTAACTTACCTAAAAGGGAGGGCGGAGAGAAGACAAGGAAGGTGAATGAGGTGTTCCAATGTGAAATGCCGGAAACACAGAAACACAGACGACACACAACAAGAGGTGGCAATCTATTCATTAATTGCATTTAATCAATGAGCTCATTATCACTCATGCATTGTCCAACAGGTGTTGAAATAATGGGATTAAAAGGGGAGATCCCTTCAGAAAGACAGAAACAATAGCAAAGACAAAAAACACTTTTGGAATCTGCTTTTAGTCAACACATAAGGAAAGGGTGCACCGGTCCTGGAAATACTGCAATACCAGGTCAATGCGTGGAGTGGACAGAGCAAGCTCTATTTCCATCTCCCTGTTCTAAAAATCCATTTAATATATGGTCCCCAGATAGGGGACGTATCAGATATTAAACTGATAAGAACAGATACTACACTTGATCTTAGCCAAAAGGCCGAGAAGCGATAACCCGAACGGGCCGCGCGTTGCCCGAGCCTGCCCGATACTGCTGTTCAGCCCTTGCAGCGATTCAGCCTACTTCTAGGCAATTCCATGGGGCCCTGCAGGCTCACACACTCACAGCTACACGGGAGGTGAATAAAGGCCGGAGAGGAAGCCAGACAGGATTTGCTTCTTTTGCTTGCACCACAATGCAGTGCTGAAAGAGGAGGAATCTACATAAAAACGCCTTCCTGGCAACGCCCAAATGCCCTGCTGCCATGCAGATAAACACTGGCAGCGGCAGCAAGTGCATGCCCACAGCCACCCCTTGTTCCTTCACACCTTGTATCAGCTGTAATCCAGTCCAGTCCAGTGCTGCCTGCTGAGCAGCACTGACCAACACTGCCTGGGCCCAGGCTTTTATCTCTGAGGCCCCATTATGATGTCAGAAAGCTGGCTCTGGAATCCTGAGGGCTCCACTATGACACGTGCAAAGTTCCGTCTGAACTTTATATAAGACGGTGAGGCTCAGTCAGTCACTCAGTGTTGCCTGAGAGGGCAACACTGCAACAGCCGGCCGCCAGGCTGTCTTTTTTTTGCACAGCTAGTTGCCTCCAGGAGGCCACAAGAGGGAGACAAGGGACTGCAAAATGGAAAATAGGCATCCACCAACTTTACAGACAACTTCTCCTTGCTCCTACAACCTCCATCCTTGCACAGTTTGTTATTCTTCTAGGTAACATAGTAACAAATCCAAATTGCTGCTCTCTTTGTAGGCAAGCAAGGCTTTGTTGCAACTGCAATTCTTACTTCTTCTTGAAATGTAGGGACGACAGTACATTCCATCACATCCATCTAGTGTACACAGGTAGGTCCATTGTGGCGGGCAGGCGAGCGGGCGGGCTGCTTTATTGGCTGTTTGCTGTTCCCCTACTCCACTCCACTATTTGACTGTTGTGCTGCATCAATCAATCAATCAATCAATCAATCAATCAATCAATCAATCAATCAATCAATCAGTGGCTGGCTCAGGTGCAGCTCTTTAACTTACCTAAAAGGGAGGGCGGAGAGAAGACAAGGAAGGTGAATGAGGTGTTCCAATGTGAAATGCCGGAAACACAGAAACACAGACGACACACAACAAGAGGTGGCAATCTATTCATTAATTGCATTTAATCAATGAGCTCATTATCACTCATGCATTGTCCAACAGGTGTTGAAATAATGGGATTAAAAGGGGAGATCCCTTCAGAAAGACAGAAACAATAGCAAAGACAAAAAACACTTTTGGAATCTGCTTTTAGTCAACACATAAGGAAAGGGTGCACCGGTCCTGGAAATACTGCAATACCAGGTCAATGCGTGGAGTGGACAGAGCAAGCTCTATTTCCATCTCCCTGTTCTAAAAATCCATTTAATATATGGTCCCCAGATAGGGGACGTATCAGATATTAAACTGATAAGAACAGATACTACACTTGATCTTAGCCAAAAGGCCGAGAAGCGATAACCCGAACGGGCCGCGCGTTGCCCGAGCCTGCCCGATACTGCTGTTCAGCCCTTGCAGCGATTCAGCCTACTTCTAGGCAATTCCATGGGGCCCTGCAGGCTCACACACTCACAGCTACACGGGAGGTGAATAAAGGCCGGAGAGGAAGCCAGACAGGATTTGCTTCTTTTGCTTGCACCACAATGCAGTGCTGAAAGAGGAGGAATCTACATAAAAACGCCTTCCTGGCAACGCCCAAATGCCCTGCTGCCATGCAGATAAACACTGGCAGCGGCAGCAAGTGCATGCCCACAGCCACCCCTTGTTCCTTCACACCTTGTATCAGCTGTAATCCAGTCCAGTCCAGTGCTGCCTGCTGAGCAGCACTGACCAACACTGCCTGGGCCCAGGCTTTTATCTCTGAGGCCCCATTATGATGTCAGAAAGCTGGCTCTGGAATCCTGAGGGCTCCACTATGACACGTGCAAAGTTCCGTCTGAACTTTATATAAGACGGTGAGGCTCAGTCAGTCACTCAGTGTTGCCTGAGAGGGCAACACTGCAACAGCCGGCCGCCAGGCTGTCTTTTTTTTGCACAGCTAGTTGCCTCCAGGAGGCCACAAGAGGGAGACAAGGGACTGCAAAATGGAAAATAGGCATCCACCAACTTTACAGACAACTTCTCCTTGCTCCTACAACCTCCATCCTTGCACAGTTTGTTATTCTTCTAGGTAACATAGTAACAAATCCAAATTGCTGCTCTCTTTGTAGGCAAGCAAGGCTTTGTTGCAACTGCAATTCTTACTTCTTCTTGAAATGTAGGGACGACAGTACATTCCATCACATCCATCTAGTGTACACAGGTAGGTCCATTGTGGCGGGCAGGCGAGCGGGCGGGCTGCTTTATTGGCTGTTTGCTGTTCCCCTACTCCACTCCACTATTTGACTGTTGTGCTGCATCAATCAATCAATCAATCAATCAATCAATCAATCAATCAATCAATCAATCAATCAGTGGCTGGCTCAGGTGCAGCTCTTTAACTTACCTAAAAGGGAGGGCGGAGAGAAGACAAGGAAGGTGAATGAGGTGTTCCAATGTGAAATGCCGGAAACACAGAAACACAGACGACACACAACAAGAGGTGGCAATCTATTCATTAATTGCATTTAATCAATGAGCTCATTATCACTCATGCATTGTCCAACAGGTGTTGAAATAATGGGATTAAAAGGGGAGATCCCTTCAGAAAGACAGAAACAATAGCAAAGACAAAAAACACTTTTGGAATCTGCTTTTAGTCAACACATAAGGAAAGGGTGCACCGGTCCTGGAAATACTGCAATACCAGGTCAATGCGTGGAGTGGACAGAGCAAGCTCTATTTCCATCTCCCTGTTCTAAAAATCCATTTAATATATGGTCCCCAGATAGGGGACGTATCAGATATTAAACTGATAAGAACAGATACTACACTTGATCTTAGCCAAAAGGCCGAGAAGCGATAACCCGAACGGGCCGCGCGTTGCCCGAGCCTGCCCGATACTGCTGTTCAGCCCTTGCAGCGATTCAGCCTACTTCTAGGCAATTCCATGGGGCCCTGCAGGCTCACACACTCACAGCTACACGGGAGGTGAATAAAGGCCGGAGAGGAAGCCAGACAGGATTTGCTTCTTTTGCTTGCACCACAATGCAGTGCTGAAAGAGGAGGAATCTACATAAAAACGCCTTCCTGGCAACGCCCAAATGCCCTGCTGCCATGCAGATAAACACTGGCAGCGGCAGCAAGTGCATGCCCACAGCCACCCCTTGTTCCTTCACACCTTGTATCAGCTGTAATCCAGTCCAGTCCAGTGCTGCCTGCTGAGCAGCACTGACCAACACTGCCTGGGCCCAGGCTTTTATCTCTGAGGCCCCATTATGATGTCAGAAAGCTGGCTCTGGAATCCTGAGGGCTCCACTATGACACGTGCAAAGTTCCGTCTGAACTTTATATAAGACGGTGAGGCTCAGTCAGTCACTCAGTGTTGCCTGAGAGGGCAACACTGCAACAGCCGGCCGCCAGGCTGTCTTTTTTTTGCACAGCTAGTTGCCTCCAGGAGGCCACAAGAGGGAGACAAGGGACTGCAAAATGGAAAATAGGCATCCACCAACTTTACAGACAACTTCTCCTTGCTCCTACAACCTCCATCCTTGCACAGTTTGTTATTCTTCTAGGTAACATAGTAACAAATCCAAATTGCTGCTCTCTTTGTAGGCAAGCAAGGCTTTGTTGCAACTGCAATTCTTACTTCTTCTTGAAATGTAGGGACGACAGTACATTCCATCACATCCATCTAGTGTACACAGGTAGGTCCATTGTGGCGGGCAGGCGAGCGGGCGGGCTGCTTTATTGGCTGTTTGCTGTTCCCCTACTCCACTCCACTATTTGACTGTTGTGCTGCATCAATCAATCAATCAATCAATCAATCAATCAATCAATCAATCAATCAATCAATCAAGTGGCTGGCTCAGGTGCAGCTCTTTAACTTACCTAAAAGGGAGGGCGGAGAGAAGACAAGGAAGGTGAATGAGGTGTTCCAATGTGAAATGCCGGAAACACAGAAACACAGACGACACACAACAAGAGGTGGCAATCTATTCATTAATTGCATTTAATCAATGAGCTCATTATCACTCATGCATTGTCCAACAGGTGTTGAAATAATGGGATTAAAAGGGGAGATCCCTTCAGAAAGACAGAAACAATAGCAAAGACAAAAAACACTTTTGGAATCTGCTTTTAGTCAACACATAAGGAAAGGGTGCACCGGTCCTGGAAATACTGCAATACCAGGTCAATGCGTGGAGTGGACAGAGCAAGCTCTATTTCCATCTCCCTGTTCTAAAAATCCATTTAATATATGGTCCCCAGATAGGGGACGTATCAGATATTAAACTGATAAGAACAGATACTACACTTGATCTTAGCCAAAAGGCCGAGAAGCGATAACCCGAACGGGCCGCGCGTTGCCCGAGCCTGCCCGATACTGCTGTTCAGCCCTTGCAGCGATTCAGCCTACTTCTAGGCAATTCCATGGGGCCCTGCAGGCTCACACACTCACAGCTACACGGGAGGTGAATAAAGGCCGGAGAGGAAGCCAGACAGGATTTGCTTCTTTTGCTTGCACCACAATGCAGTGCTGAAAGAGGAGGAATCTACATAAAAACGCCTTCCTGGCAACGCCCAAATGCCCTGCTGCCATGCAGATAAACACTGGCAGCGGCAGCAAGTGCATGCCCACAGCCACCCCTTGTTCCTTCACACCTTGTATCAGCTGTAATCCAGTCCAGTCCAGTGCTGCCTGCTGAGCAGCACTGACCAACACTGCCTGGGCCCAGGCTTTTATCTCTGAGGCCCCATTATGATGTCAGAAAGCTGGCTCTGGAATCCTGAGGGCTCCACTATGACACGTGCAAAGTTCCGTCTGAACTTTATATAAGACGGTGAGGCTCAGTCAGTCACTCAGTGTTGCCTGAGAGGGCAACACTGCAACAGCCGGCCGCCAGGCTGTCTTTTTTTTGCACAGCTAGTTGCCTCCAGGAGGCCACAAGAGGGAGACAAGGGACTGCAAAATGGAAAATAGGCATCCACCAACTTTACAGACAACTTCTCCTTGCTCCTACAACCTCCATCCTTGCACAGTTTGTTATTCTTCTAGGTAACATAGTAACAAATCCAAATTGCTGCTCTCTTTGTAGGCAAGCAAGGCTTTGTTGCAACTGCAATTCTTACTTCTTCTTGAAATGTAGGGACGACAGTACATTCCATCACATCCATCTAGTGTACACAGGTAGGTCCATTGTGGCGGGCAGGCGAGCGGGCGGGCTGCTTTATTGGCTGTTTGCTGTTCCCCTACTCCACTCCACTATTTGACTGTTGTGCTGCATCAATCAATCAATCATCAATCAATCAATCAATCAATCAATCAATCAATCAATCAATCAGTGGCTGGCTCAGGTGCAGCTCTTTAACTTACCTAAAAGGGAGGGCGGAGAGAAGACAAGGAAGGTGAATGAGGTGTTCCAATGTGAAATGCCGGAAACACAGAAACACAGACGACACACAACAAGAGGTGGCAATCTATTCATTAATTGCATTTAATCAATGAGCTCATTATCACTCATGCATTGTCCAACAGGTGTTGAAATAATGGGATTAAAAGGGGAGATCCCTTCAAAAGACAGAAACAATAGCAAAGACAAAAAACACTTTTGGAATCTGCTTTTAGTCAACACATAAGGAAAGGGTGCACCGGTCCTGGAAATACTGCAATACCAGGTCAATGCGTGGAGTGGACAGAGCAAGCTCTATTTCCATCTCCCTGTTCTAAAAATCCATTTAATATATGGTCCCCAGATAGGGGACGTATCAGATATTAAACTGATAAGAACAGATACTACACTTGATCTTAGCCAAAAGGCCGAGAAGCGATAACCCGAACGGGCCGCGCGTTGCCCGAGCCTGCCCGATACTGCTGTTCAGCCCTTGCAGCGATTCAGCCTACTTCTAGGCAATTCCATGGGGCCCTGCAGGCTCACACACTCACAGCTACACGGGAGGTGAATAAAGGCCGGAGAGGAAGCCAGACAGGATTTGCTTCTTTTGCTTGCACCACAATGCAGTGCTGAAAGAGGAGGAATCTACATAAAAACGCCTTCCTGGCAACGCCCAAATGCCCTGCTGCCATGCAGATAAACACTGGCAGCGGCAGCAAGTGCATGCCCACAGCCACCCCTTGTTCCTTCACACCTTGTATCAGCTGTAATCCAGTCCAGTCCAGTGCTGCCTGCTGAGCAGCACTGACCAACACTGCCTGGGCCCAGGCTTTTATCTCTGAGGCCCCATTATGATGTCAGAAAGCTGGCTCTGGAATCCTGAGGGCTCCACTATGACACGTGCAAAGTTCCGTCTGAACTTTATATAAGACGGTGAGGCTCAGTCAGTCACTCAGTGTTGCCTGAGAGGGCAACACTGCAACAGCCGGCCGCCAGGCTGTCTTTTTTTTGCACAGCTAGTTGCCTCCAGGAGGCCACAAGAGGGAGACAAGGGACTGCAAAATGGAAAATAGGCATCCACCAACTTTACAGACAACTTCTCCTTGCTCCTACAACCTCCATCCTTGCACAGTTTGTTATTCTTCTAGGTAACATAGTAACAAATCCAAATTGCTGCTCTCTTTGTAGGCAAGCAAGGCTTTGTTGCAACTGCAATTCTTACTTCTTCTTGAAATGTAGGGACGACAGTACATTCCATCACATCCATCTAGTGTACACAGGTAGGTCCATTGTGGCGGGCAGGCGAGCGGGCGGGCTGCTTTATTGGCTGTTTGCTGTTCCCCTACTCCACTCCACTATTTGACTGTTGTGCTGCATCAATCAATCAATCAATCAATCAATCAATCAATCAATCAATCAGTGGCTGGCTCAGGTGCAGCTCTTTAACTTACCTAAAAGGGAGGGCGGAGAGAAGACAAGGAAGGTGAATGAGGTGTTCCAATGTGAAATGCCGGAAACACAGAAACACAGACGACACACAACAAGAGGTGGCAATCTATTCATTAATTGCATTTAATCAATGAGCTCATTATCACTCATGCATTGTCCAACAGGTGTTGAAATAATGGGATTAAAAGGGGAGATCCCTTCAGAAAGACAGAAACAATAGCAAAGACAAAAAAACACTTTTGGAATCTGCTTTTAGTCAACACATAAGGAAAGGGTGCACCGGTCCTGGAAATACTGCAATACCAGGTCAATGCGTGGAGTGGACAGAGCAAGCTCTATTTCCATCTCCCTGTTCTAAAAATCCATTTAATATATGGTCCCCAGATAGGGGACGTATCAGATATTAAACTGATAAGAACAGATACTACACTTGATCTTAGCCAAAAGGCCGAGAAGCGATAACCCGAACGGGCCGCGCGTTGCCCGAGCCTGCCCGATACTGCTGTTCAGCCCTTGCAGCGATTCAGCCTACTTCTAGGCAATTCCATGGGGCCCTGCAGGCTCACACACTCACAGCTACACGGGAGGTGAATAAAGGCCGGAGAGGAAGCCAGACAGGATTTGCTTCTTTTGCTTGCACCACAATGCAGTGCTGAAAGAGGAGGAATCTACATAAAAACGCCTTCCTGGCAATGCCCAAATGCCCTGCTGCCATGCAGATAAACACTGGCAGCGGCAGCAAGTGCATGCCCACAGCCACCCCTTGTTCCTTCACACCTTGTATCAGCTGTAATCCAGTCCAGTCCAGTGCTGCCTGCTGAGCAGCACTGACCAACACTGCCTGGGCCCAGGCTTTTATCTCTGAGGCCCCATTATGATGTCAGAAAGCTGGCTCTGGAATCCTGAGGGCTCCACTATGACACGTGCAAAGTTCCGTCTGAACTTTATATAAGACGGTGAGGCTCAGTCAGTCACTCAGTGTTGCCTGAGAGGGCAACACTGCAACAGCCGGCCGCCAGGCTGTCTTTTTTTTGCACAGCTAGTTGCCTCCAGGAGGCCACAAGAGGGAGACAAGGGACTGCAAAATGGAAAATAGGCATCCACCAACTTTACAGACAACTTCTCCTTGCTCCTACAACCTCCATCCTTGCACAGTTTGTTATTCTTCTAGGTAACATAGTAACAAATCCAAATTGCTGCTCTCTTTGTAGGCAAGCAAGGCTTTGTTGCAACTGCAATTCTTACTTCTTCTTGAAATGTAGGGACGACAGTACATTCCATCACATCCATCTAGTGTACACAGGTAGGTCCATTGTGGCGGGCAGGCGAGCGGGCGGGCTGCTTTATTGGCTGTTTGCTGTTCCCCTACTCCACTCCACTATTTGACTGTTGTGCTGCATCAATCAATCAATCAATCAATCAATCAATCAATCAATCAATCAATCAATCAATCAATCAATCAGTGGCTGGCTCAGGTGCAGCTCTTTAACTTACCTAAAAGGGAGGGCGGAGAGAAGACAAGGAAGGTGAATGAGGTGTTCCAATGTGAAATGCCGGAAACACAGAAACACAGACGACACACAACAAGAGGTGGCAATCTATTCATTAATTGCATTTAATCAATGAGCTCATTATCACTCATGCATTGTCCAACAGGTGTTGAAATAATGGGATTAAAAGGGGAGATCCCTTCAGAAAGACAGAAACAATAGCAAAGACAAAAAACACTTTTGGAATCTGCTTTTAGTCAACACATAAGGAAAGGGTGCACCGGTCCTGGAAATACTGCAATACCAGGTCAATGCGTGGAGTGGACAGAGCAAGCTCTATTTCCATCTCCCTGTTCTAAAAATCCATTTAATATATGGTCCCCAGATAGGGGACGTATCAGATATTAAACTGATAAGAACAGATACTACACTTGATCTTAGCCAAAAGGCCGAGAAGCGATAACCCGAACGGGCCGCGCGTTGCCCGAGCCTGCCCGATACTGCTGTTCAGCCCTTGCAGCGATTCAGCCTACTTCTAGGCAATTCCATGGGGCCCTGCAGGCTCACACACTCACAGCTACACGGGAGGTGAATAAAGGCCGGAGAGGAAGCCAGACAGGATTTGCTTCTTTTGCTTGCACCACAATGCAGTGCTGAAAGAGGAGGAATCTACATAAAAATGCCTTCCTGGCAACGCCCAAATGCCCTGCTGCCATGCAGATAAACACTGGCAGCGGCAGCAAGTGCATGCCCACAGCCACCCCTTGTTCCTTCACACCTTGTATCAGCTGTAATCCAGTCCAGTCCAGTGCTGCCTGCTGAGCAGCACTGACCAACACTGCCTGGGCCCAGGCTTTTATCTCTGAGGCCCCATTATGATGTCAGAAAGCTGGCTCTGGAATCCTGAGGGCTCCACTATGACACGTGCAAAGTTCCGTCTGAACTTTATATAAGACGGTGAGGCTCAGTCAGTCACTCAGTGTTGCCTGAGAGGGCAACACTGCAACAGCCGGCCGCCAGGCTGTCTTTTTTTTGCACAGCTAGTTGCCTCCAGGAGGCCACAAGAGGGAGACAAGGGACTGCAAAATGGAAAATAGGCATCCACCAACTTTACAGACAACTTCTCCTTGCTCCTACAACCTCCATCCTTGCACAGTTTGTTATTCTTCTAGGTAACATAGTAACAAATCCAAATTGCTGCTCTCTTTGTAGGCAAGCAAGGCTTTGTTGCAACTGCAATTCTTACTTCTTCTTGAAATGTAGGGACGACAGTACATTCCATCACATCCATCTAGTGTACACAGGTAGGTCCATTGTGGCGGGCAGGCGAGCGGGCGGGCTGCTTTATTGGCTGTTTGCTGTTCCCCTACTCCACTCCACTATTTGACTGTTGTGCTGCATCAATCAATCAATCAATCAATCAATCAATCAATCAATCAATCAATCAATCAATCAATCAATCAATCAATCAGTGGCTGGCTCAGGTGCAGCTCTTTAACTTACCTAAAAGGGAGGGCGGAGAGAAGACAAGGAAGGTGAATGAGGTGTTCCAATGTGAAATGCCGGAAACACAGAAACACAGACGACACACAACAAGAGGTGGCAATCTATTCATTAATTGCATTTAATCAATGAGCTCATTATCACTCATGCATTGTCCAACAGGTGTTGAAATAATGGGATTAAAAGGGGAGATCCCTTCAGAAAGACAGAAACAATAGCAAAGACAAAAAAAACTTTTGGAATCTGCTTTTAGTCAACACATAAGGAAAGGGTGCACCGGTCCTGGAAATACTGCAATACCAGGTCAATGCGTGGAGTGGACAGAGCAAGCTCTATTTCCATCTCCCTGTTCTAAAAATCCATTTAATATATGGTCCCCAGATAGGGGACGTATCAGATATTAAACTGATAAGAACAGATACTACACTTGATCTTAGCCAAAAGGCCGAGAAGCGATAACCCGAACGGGCCGCGCGTTGCCCGAGCCTGCCCGATACTGCTGTTCAGCCCTTGCAGCGATTCAGCCTACTTCTAGGCAATTCCATGGGGCCCTGCAGGCTCACACACTCACAGCTACACGGGAGGTGAATAAAGGCCGGAGAGGAAGCCAGACAGGATTTGCTTCTTTTGCTTGCACCACAATGCAGTGCTAAAAGAGGAGGAATCTACATAAAAACGCCTTCCTGGCAACACCCAAATGCCCTGCTGCCATGCAGATAAACACTGGCAGCGGCAGCAAGTGCATGCCCACAGCCACCCCTTGTTCCTTCACACCTTGTATCAGCTGTAATCCAGTCCAGTCCAGTGCTGCCTGCTGAGCAGCACTGACCAACACTGCCTGGGCCCAGGCTTTTATCTCTGAGGCCCCATTATGATGTCAGAAAGCTGGCTCTGGAATCCTGAGGGCTCCACTATGACACGTGCAAAGTTCCGTCTGAACTTTATATAAGACGGTGAGGCTCAGTCAGTCACTCAGTGTTGCCTGAGAGGGCAACACTGCAACAGCCGGCCGCCAGGCTGTCTTTTTTTTGCACAGCTAGTTGCCTCCAGGAGGCCACAAGAGGGAGACAAGGGACTGCAAAATGGAAAATAGGCATCCACCAACTTTACAGACAACTTCTCCTTGCTCCTACAACCTCCATCCTTGCACAGTTTGTTATTCTTCTAGGTAACATAGTAACAAATCCAAATTGCTGCTCTCTTTGTAGGCAAGCAAGGCTTTGTTGCAACTGCAATTCTTACTTCTTCTTGAAATGTAGGGACGACAGTACATTCCATCACATCCATCTAGTGTACACAGGTAGGTCCATTGTGGCGGGCAGGCGAGCGGGCGGGCTGCTTTATTGGCTGTTTGCTGTTCCCCTACTCCACTCCACTATTTGACTGTTGTGCTGCATCCAGTGGCGTAACTACCGCCGTAGCAGCAGTAGCGGCTGCTACGGGGCCCGCGGCATGAGGGGGCCCGTGTCGCCCGCCGGCACGGGCCCCCACCATGGCCGGAGGCTCCGCTAGGAGCCGCTATGGCTGCTACAGCGGGACGCCACTGAACACTACGGCAGAGCAGGGAGGTATCTCCCCGCTCTGCCATTAACTGGTTCCCGACCGCTGGCTGTATTTTTATGGCCAGCGGTCAGGGTCCTTAAAACCCGAGCCATAGACTTTCTACGGCTCGGGTTTTAACTTGCTGCCCGCGCGATCGGGCAGCTGAATGTCGGGTCTCCGGCTGTCAGTGACTGCCGGGGACCCTGAGGAGAGGATAGAAGCAGCTTTCGCTGCTTCTGTCTTCTCTGATGACTTGTACACAGCGCTGAATGCGCGCTGTGTACAGGAATAGAGACAGCAGCAGCGGCGCTGTCTCTATTCCTCCCGGTGATCATGTGACTGGTCACATGATCGCCGGGTGCCGTTAGTGACAGACTGCTGCTGGGTCTAACTAGACCCAGCACAGCCTTATTAGTGACAATCGTCACTATGAGAGGGCTGATTTCCTCTGTAACTGGGGCTGCTGTGCAACCCCAATTACAGTGGAAAAACATGGTGTCAAATAAAGAAAAAAAATATATAAAGTTCCCCAAAGGTCTTCTTTGACCTTTGGGGGACAGACCACAGTAATAAAAAAAGAATAAAGTAAAGTGCAAAAAAAATGTACATAATAAATACACATAAAATACCCACCCAAAAAAAAAAACGTTCCCCCCCGCCAATCATTTTTGTAACGCTAGCGCTGACCCAATTACCCTAATATAGACATGTAATATATAAAGATTTACGGTAGACAATGACGATCACAAATAAAAGGTATATTTTAGGGTAAGACTATGTTATTACCAAAAAAAAAAATAGCTGAAATGTAAAAAAGCTTACTTTTTTACTATTATTTTCAAACTTTATGAATAAAAATTCTAAAATAGCAAAAAAGGTGCGTATAAAAACGATAAAAAATTAAACCTGCTTTGTCTATGGAAAAAACGTCGCAAAAATCACGTCGTTAGCCCAACAAATAAAAAAGTTAGAGCCATTTAACTAACACGTGCTAAAAATGGCTAAATGGTGTCTGGTCCTAAAGGCTCAAAATAGAGCAAAAGACATGTATAGGGGATAGTCAGAGGTTTGTCATGGAGAAGTTCAGGGGACTTTCAGTCCCCCGTTCTCCCTATCGCTGCCAGAGATCACACATGTATCCCCTGTCCTGTGGAGAGGGGATACATGTATTTTGTAGGACACACTGTAGGTCGCATTTTTTTGGGAGGGGGGACGCTGTATGGCGTTCCCTACAGGGGGAGGGGGGAACGCTGTATGGCGTTCCCTACAGGGGGGCTGTATGGCGTTCCCTACGGGGGGCTGTATGGCGTTCTCTACAGGGGGGGCTGTATGGCGTTCCCTACAGGGGGGGGCTGTATGGCGTTCTCTACAGGGGGGCTGTATGGCGTTCTCTACAGGGGGGCTGTATGGCGTTCTCTACAGGGGGATGTATGGCGCTATCTACAGAGGGGGGGCTGTATGGCGTTATCTACAGGGGGGGCTGTAAAAAAGGCACTATCTACAAGGGGGGGGGGTTGTGTGACACCCAGGGGAGGGGGGGCCCCAGTCAAAAGTTTGCTATGGGGCCCAGTCTTTCCTAGTTACGCCCCTGGCTGCATCAATCAATCAATCAATCAATCAATCAATCAATCAATCAATCAATCAATCAATCAATCAATCAATCAATCAATCAATCAGTGGCTGGCTCAGGTGCAGCTCTTTAACTTACCTAAAAGGGAGGGCGGAGAGAAGACAAGGAAGGTGAATGAGGTGTTCCAATGTGAAATGCCGGAAACACAGAAACACAGACGACACACAACAAGAGGTGGCAATCTATTCATTAATTGCATTTAATCAATGAGCTCATTATCACTCATGCATTGTCCAACAGGTGTTGAAATAATGGGATTAAAAGGGGAGATCCCTTCAGAAAGACAGAAACAATAGCAAAGACAAAAAACACTTTTGGAATCTGCTTTTAGTCAACACATAAGGAAAGGGTGCACCGGTCCTGGAAATACTGCAATACCAGGTCAATGCGTGGAGTGGACAGAGCAAGCTCTATTTCCATCTCCCTGTTCTAAAAATCCATTTAATATATGGTCCCCAGATAGGGGACGTATCAGATATTAAACTGATAAGAACAGATACTACACTTGATCTTAGCCAAAAGGCCGAGAAGCGATAACCCGAACGGGCCGCGCGTTGCCCGAGCCTGCCCGATACTGCTGTTCAGCCCTTGCAGCGATTCAGCCTACTTCTAGGCAATTCCATGGGGCCCTGCAGGCTCACACACTCACAGCTACACGGGAGGTGAATAAAGGCCGGAGAGGAAGCCAGACAGGATTTGCTTCTTTTGCTTGCACCACAATGCAGTGCTGAAAGAGGAGGAATCTACATAAAAACGCCTTCCTGGCAACGCCCAAATGCCCTGCTGCCATGCAGATAAACACTGGCAGCGGCAGCAAGTGCATGCCCACAGCCACCCCTTGTTCCTTCACACCTTGTATCAGCTGTAATCCAGTCCAGTCCAGTGCTGCCTGCTGAGCAGCACTGACCAACACTGCCTGGGCCCAGGCTTTTATCTCTGAGGCCCCATTATGATGTCAGAAAGCTGGCTCTGGAATCCTGAGGGCTCCACTATGACACGTGCAAAGTTCCGTCTGAACTTTATATAAGACGGTGAGGCTCAGTCAGTCACTCAGTGTTGCCTGAGAGGGCAACACTGCAACAGCCGGCCGCCAGGCTGTCTTTTTTTTGCACAGCTAGTTGCCTCCAGGAGGCCACAAGAGGGAGACAAGGGACTGCAAAATGGAAAATAGGCATCCACCAACTTTACAGACAACTTCTCCTTGCTCCTACAACCTCCATCCTTGCACAGTTTGTTATTCTTCTAGGTAACATAGTAACAAATCCAAATTGCTGCTCTCTTTGTAGGCAAGCAAGGCTTTGTTGCAACTGCAATTCTTACTTCTTCTTGAAATGTAGGGACGACAGTACATTCCATCACATCCATCTAGTCTACACAGGTAGGTCCATTGTGGCGGGCAGGCGAGCGGGCGGGCTGCTTTATTGGCTGTTTGCTGTTCCCCTACTCCACTCCACTATTTGACTGTTGTGCTGCATCAATCAATCAATCAATCAATCAATCAATCAATCAATCAATCAATCAATCAATCAATCAATCAGTGGCTGGCTCAGGTGCAGCTCTTTAACTTACCTAAAAGGGAGGGCGGAGAGAAGACAAGGAAGGTGAATGAGGTGTTCCAATGTGAAATGCCGGAAACACAGAAACACAGACGACACACAACAAGAGGTGGCAATCTATTCATTAATTGCATTTAATCAATGAGCTCATTATCACTCATGCATTGTCCAACAGGTGTTGAAATAATGGGATTAAAAGGGGAGATCCCTTCAGAAAGACAGAAACAATAGCAAAGACAAAAAACACTTTTGGAATCTGCTTTTAGTCAACACATAAGGAAAGGGTGCACCGGTCCTGGAAATACTGCAATACCAGGTCAATGTGTGGAGTGGACAGAGCAAGCTCTATTTCCATCTCCCTGTTCTAAAAATCCATTTAATATATGGTCCCCAGATAGGGGACGTATCAGATATTAAACTGATAAGAACAGATACTACACTTGATCTTAGCCAAAAGGCCGAGAAGCGATAACCCGAACGGGCCGCGCGTTGCCCGAGCCTGCCCGATACTGCTGTTCAGCCCTTGCAGCGATTCAGCCTACTTCTAGGCAATTCCATGGGGCCCTGCAGGCTCACACACTCACAGCTACACGGGAGGTGAATAAAGGCCGGAGAGGAAGCCAGACAGGATTTGCTTCTTTTGCTTGCACCACAATGCAGTGCTGAAAGAGGAGGAATCTACATAAAAACGCCTTCCTGGCAACGCCCAAATGCCCTGCTGCCATGCAGATAAACACTAGCAGCGGCAGCAAGTGCATGCCCACAGCCACCCCTTGTTCCTTCACACCTTGTATCAGCTGTAATCCAGTCCAGTCCACTGCTGCCTGCTGAGCAGCACTGACCAACACTGCCTGGGCCCAGGCTTTTATCTCTGAGGCCCCATTATGATGTCAGAAAGCTGGCTCTGGAATCCTGAGGGCTCCACTATGACACGTGCAAAGTTCCGTCTGAACTTTATATAAGACGGTGAGGCTCAGTCAGTCACTCAGTGTTGCCTGAGAGGGCAACACTGCAACAGCCGGCCGCCAGGCTGTCTTTTTTTTGCACAGCTAGTTGCCTCCAGGAGGCCACAAGAGGGAGACAAGGGACTGCAAAATGGAAAATAGGCATCCACCAACTTTACAGACAACTTCTCCTTGCTCCTACAACCTCCATCCTTGCACAGTTTGTTATTCTTCTAGGTAACATAGTAACAAATCCAAATTGCTGCTCTCTTTGTAGGCAAGCAAGGCTTTGTTGCAACTGCAATTCTTACTTCTTCTTGAAATGTAGGGACGACAGTACATTCCATCACATCCATCTAGTGTACACAGGTAGGTCCATTGTGGCGGGCAGGCGAGCGGGCGGGCTGCTTTATTGGCTGTTTGCTGTTCCCCTACTCCACTCCACTATTTGACTGTTGTGCTGCATCAATCAATCAATCAATCAATCAATCAATCAATCAATCAATCAATCAATCAATCAATCAGTGGCTGGCTCAGGTGCAGCTCTTTAACTTACCTAAAAGGGAGGGCGGAGAGAAGACAAGGAAGGTGAATGAGGTGTTCCAATGTGAAATGCCGGAAACACAGAAACACAGACGACACACAACAAGAGGTGGCAATCTATTCATTAATTGCATTTAATCAATGAGCTCATTATCACTCATGCATTGTCCAACAGGTGTTGAAATAATGGGATTAAAAGGGGAGATCCCTTCAGAAAGACAGAAACAATAGCAAAGACAAAAAACACTTTTGGAATCTGCTTTTAGTCAACACATAAGGAAAGGGTGCACCGGTCCTGGAAATACTGCAATACCAGGTCAATGCGTGGAGTGGACAGAGCAAGCTCTATTTCCATCTCCCTGTTCTAAAAATCCATTTAATATATGGTCCCCAGATAGGGGACGTATCAGATATTAAACTGATAAGAACAGATACTACACTTGATCTTAGCCAAAAGGCCGAGAAGCGATAACCCGAACGGGCCGCGCGTTGCCCGAGCCTGCCCGATACTGCTGTTCAGCCCTTGCAGCGATTCAGCCTACTTCTAGGCAATTCCATGGGGCCCTGCAGGCTCACACACTCACAGCTACACGGGAGGTGAATAAAGGCCGGAGAGGAAGCCAGACAGGATTTGCTTCTTTTGCTTGCACCACAATGCAGTGCTGAAAGAGGAGGAATCTACATAAAAATGCCTTCCTGGCAACGCCCAAATGCCCTGCTGCCATGCAGATAAACACTGGCAGCGGCAGCAAGTGCATGCCCACAGCCACCCCTTGTTCCTTCACACCTTGTATCAGCTGTAATCCAGTCCAGTCCAGTGCTGCCTGCTGAGCAGCACTGACCAACACTGCCTGGGCCCAGGCTTTTATCTCTGAGGCCCCATTATGATGTCAGAAAGCTGGCTCTGGAATCCTGAGGGCTCCACTATGACACGTGCAAAGTTCCGTCTGAACTTTATATAAGACGGTGAGGCTCAGTCAGTCACTCAGTGTTGCCTGAGAGGGCAACACTGCAACAGCCGGCCGCCAGGCTGTCTTTTTTTTGCACAGCTAGTTGCCTCCAGGAGGCCACAAGAGGGAGACAAGGGACTGCAAAATGGAAAATAGGCATCCACCAACTTTACAGACAACTTCTCCTTGCTCCTACAACCTCCATCCTTGCACAGTTTGTTATTCTTCTAGGTAACATAGTAACAAATCCAAATTGCTGCTCTCTTTGTAGGCAAGCAAGGCTTTGTTGCAACTGCAATTCTTACTTCTTCTTGAAATGTAGGGACGACAGTACATTCCATCACATCCATCTAGTGTACACAGGTAGGTCCATTGTGGCGGGCAGGCGAGCGGGCGGGCTGCTTTATTGGCTGTTTGCTGTT
>NW_027463134.1:0-38613 GCF_050947455.1 Rhinoderma darwinii
GATTTACTTTTCAATAGCTCGCCTGGGAAACATCCAGAGAAGTCAAAGACAGTGCTTCTATACTAATTACCAGGCGCTGAGACGAATGCCGCCAAGATCTAGCGTCTATGACTTACGGTTCAAGAATTAGCCTCAGAAACAGTGGGAAATAGTGCTTCTATACTAATTGCCAGGCGCTGAGACGAATGCCGCCAAGATCGAGCGTCTATGACTTACGGTTCAAGAATTAGCCTCAGAAACAGTGGTTCTGAACATGCTGCCAATAGCTCGCCTGGGAAACATCCAGAGAAGTCCAAGATTGTGTTTTTTAGACTGGCTGCCACGAGCTGAAACGAATGCAGCCAAGAGCGAGCGTCTGTGACTTACGGTTCAAAAGTTATTCACAGAAACATGGTTCTGAACTTTGCTGCCAGCCGCGAAAGCGAAAATAACCAAGATCGAGCGTCTAGGATTTACTTGTCAATAGCTCGCCTGGGAAACATCCAGAGAAGTCAAAGACAGTGCTTCTATACTAATTACCAGGCGCTGAGACGAATGCCGCCAAGATCTAGCGTCTATGACTTACGGTTCAAGAATTAGCCTCAGAAACAGTGGGAAACAGTGCTTCTATACTAATTGCCAGGCGCTGAGACGAATGCCGCCAAGATCGAGCGTCTATGACTTACGGTTCAAGAATTAGCCTCAGAAACAGTGGTTCTGAACATGCTGCCAATAGCTCGCCTGGGAAACATCCAGAGAAGTCCAAGATTGTGTTTTTTAGACTGGCTGCCACGAGCTGAAACGAATGCAGCCAAGAGCGAGCGTCTGTGACTTACGGTTCAAAAGTTATTCACAGAAACATGGTTCTGAACTTTGCTGCCAGCCGCGAAAGCGAAAATAACCAAGATCGAGCGTCTAGGATTTACTTGTCAATAGCTCGCCTGGGAAACATCCAGAGAAGTCAAAGACAGTGCTTCTATACTAATTGCCAGGCGCTGAGACGAATGCCGCCAAGATCTAGCGTCTATGACTTACGGTTCAAGAATTAGCCTCAGAAACAGTGGGAAACAGTGCTTCTATACTAATTGCCAGGCGCTGAGACGAATGCCGCCAAGATCGAGCGTCTATGACTTACGGTTCAAGAATTAGCCTCAGAAACAGTGGTTCTGAACATGCTGCCAATAGCTCGCCTGGGAAACATCCAGAGAAGTCCAAGATAGTGTTGTTTAGACTGGCTGCCACGAGCTGAAACGAATGCAGCCAAGAGCGAGCGTCTGTGACTTACGGTTCAAAAGTTATTCACAGAAACATGGTTCTGAACTTTGCTGCCAGCCGCGAAAGCGAAAATAACCAAGATCGAGCGTCTAGGATTTACTTTTCAATAGCTCGCCTGGGAAACATCCAGAGAAGTCAAAGACAGTGCTTCTATACTAATTGCCAGGCGCTGAGACGAATGCCGCCAAGATCTAGCGTCTATGACTTACGGTTCAAGAATTAGCCTCAGAAACAGTGGGAAATAGTGCTTCTATACTAATTGCCAGGCGCTGAGACGAATGCCGCCAAGATCGAGCGTCTATGACTTACGGTTCAAGAATTAGCCTCAGAAACAGTGGTTCTGAACATGCTGCCAATAGCTCGCCTGGGAAACATTCAGAGAAGTCCAATATTGTGTTTTTTAGACTGGCTGCCACGAGCTGAAACGAATGCAGCCAAGAGCGAGCGTCTGTGACTTACGGTTCAAAAGTTATTCACAGAAACATGGTTCTGAACTTTGCTGCCAGCCGCGAAAGCGAAAATAACCAAGATCGAGCGTCTAGGATTTACTTGTCAATAGCTCGCCTGGGAAACATCCAGAGAAGTCAAAGACAGTGCTTCTATACTAATTGCCAGGCGCTGAGACGAATGCCGCCAAGATCTAGCGTCTATGACTTACGGTTCAAGAATTAGCCTCAGAAACAGTGGGAAACAGTGCTTCTATACTAATTGCCAGGCGCTGAGACGAATGCCGCCAAGATCTAGCGTCTATGACTTACGGTTCAAGAATTAGCCTCAGAAACAGTGGGAAATAGTGCTTCTATACTAATTGCCAGGCGCTGAGACGAATGCCGCCAAGATCGAGCGTCTATGACTTACGGTTCAAGAATTAGCCTCAGAAACAGTGGTTCTGAACATGCTGCCAATAGCTCGCCTGGGAAACATCCAGAGAAGTCCAAGATTGTGTTTTTTAGACTGGCTGCCACGAGCTGAAACGAATGCAGCCAAGAGCGAGCGTCTGTGACTTACGGTTCAAGAGTTATTCACAGAAACATGGTTCTGAACTTTGCTGCCAGCCGCGAAAGCGAAAATAACCAAGATCGAGCGTCTAGGATTTACTTGTCAATAGCTCGCCTGGGAAACATCCAGAGAAGTCAAAGACCGTGCTTCTATACTAATTGCCAGGCGCTGAGACGAATGCCGCCAAGATCTAGCGTCTATGACTTACGGTTCAAGAATTAGCCTCAGAAACAGTGGGAAACAGTGCTTCTATACTAATTGCCAGGCGCTGAGACGAATGCCGCCAAGATCGAGCGTCTATGACTTACGGTTCAAGAATTAGCCTCAGAAACAGTGGTTCTGAACATGCTGCCAATAGCTCGCCTGGGAAACATCCAGAGAAGTCCAAGATTGTGTTTTTTAGACTGGCTGCCACGAGCTGAAACGAATGCAGCCAAGAGCGAGCGTCTGTGACTTACGGTTCAAAAGTTATTCACAGAAACATGGTTCTGAACTTTGCTGCCAGCCGCGAAAGCGAAAATAACCAAGATCGAGCGTCTAGGATTTACTTGTCAATAGCTCGCCTGGGAAACATCCAGAGAAGTCAAAGACAGTGCTTCTATACTAATTGCCAGGCGCTGAGACGAATGCCGCCAAGATCTAGCGTCTATGACTTACGGTTCAAGAATTAGCCTCAGAAACA
Organism: Rhinoderma darwinii; assembly: GCF_050947455.1. Taxonomy (NCBI): domain Eukaryota; kingdom Metazoa; phylum Chordata; class Amphibia; order Anura; family Rhinodermatidae; genus Rhinoderma; species Rhinoderma darwinii. Next base: position 2,936 of record NW_027463134.1, read on the forward strand.
GTGGGAAACAGTGCTTCTATACTAATTGCCAGGCGCTGAGACGAATGCCGCCAAGATCGAGCGTCTATGACTTACGGTTCAAGAATTAGCCTCAGAAACAGTGGTTCTGAACATGCTGCCAATAGCTCGCCTGGGAAACATCCAGAGAAGTCCAAGATAGTGTTGTTTAGACTGGCTGCCACGAGCTGAAACGAATGCAGCCAAGAGCGAGCGTCTGTGACTTACGGTTCAAAAGTTATTCACAGAAACATGGTTCTGAACTTTGCTGCCAGCCGCGAAAGCGAAAATAACCAAGATCGAGCGTCTAGGATTTACTTTTCAATAGCTCGCCTGGGAAACATCCAGAGAAGTCAAAGACAGTGCTTCTATACTAATTGCCAGGCGCTGAGACGAATGCCGCCAAGATCTAGCGTCTATGACTTACGGTTCAAGAATTAGCCTCAGAAACAGTGGGAAATAGTGCTTCTATACTAATTGCCAGGCGCTGAGACGAATGCCGCCAAGATCGAGCGTCTATGACTTACGGTTCAAGAATTAGCCTCAGAAACAGTGGTTCTGAACATGCTGCCAATAGCTCGCCTGGGAAACATTCAGAGAAGTCCAATATTGTGTTTTTTTAGACTGGCTGCCACGAGCTGAAACGAATGCAGCCAAGAGCGAGCGTCTGTGACTTACGGTTCAAAAGTTATTCACAGAAACATGGTTCTGAACTTTGCTGCCAGCCGCGAAAGCGAAAATAACCAAGATCGAGCGTCTAGGATTTACTTGTCAATAGCTCGCCTGGGAAACATCCAGAGAAGTCAAAGACAGTGCTTCTATACTAATTGCCAGGCGCTGAGACGAATGCCGCCAAGATCTAGCGTCTATGACTTACGGTTCAAGAATTAGCCTCAGAAACAGTGGGAAACAGTGCTTCTATACTAATTGCCAGGCGCTGAGACGAATGCCGCCAAGATCTAGCGTCTATGACTTACGGTTCAAGAATTAGCCTCAGAAACAGTGGGAAATAGTGCTTCTATACTAATTGCCAGGCGCTGAGACGAATGCCGCCAAGATCGAGCGTCTATGACTTACGGTTCAAGAATTAGCCTCAGAAACAGTGGTTCTGAACATGCTGCCAATAGCTCGCCTGGGAAACATCCAGAGAAGTCCAAGATTGTGTTTTTTAGACTGGCTGCCACGAGCTGAAACGAATGCAGCCAAGAGCGAGCGTCTGTGACTTACGGTTCAAGAGTTATTCACAGAAACATGGTTCTGAACTTTGCTGCCAGCCGCGAAAGCGAAAATAACCAAGATCGAGCGTCTAGGATTTACTTGTCAATAGCTCGCCTGGGAAACATCCAGAGAAGTCAAAGACCGTGCTTCTATACTAATTGCCAGGCGCTGAGACGAATGCCGCCAAGATCTAGCGTCTATGACTTACGGTTCAAGAATTAGCCTCAGAAACAGTGGGAAACAGTGCTTCTATACTAATTGCCAGGCGCTGAGACGAATGCCGCCAAGATCGAGCGTCTATGACTTACGGTTCAAGAATTAGCCTCAGAAACAGTGGTTCTGAACATGCTGCCAATAGCTCGCCTGGGAAACATCCAGAGAAGTCCAAGATAGTGTTTTTTAGACTGGCTGCCACGAGCTGAAACGAATGCAGCCAAGAGCGAGCGTCTGTGACTTACGGTTCAAAAGTTATTCACAGAAACATGGTTCTGAACTTTGCTGCCAGCCGCGAAAGCGAAAATAACCAAGATCGAGCGTCTAGGATTTACTTGTCAATAGCTCGCCTGGGAAACATCCAGAGAAGTCAAAGACAGTGCTTCTATACTAATTGCCAGGCGCTGAGACGAATGCCGCCAAGATCTAGCGTCTATGACTTACGGTTCAAGAATTAGCCTCAGAAACAGTGGGAAATAGTGCTTCTATACTAATTGCCAGGCGCTGAGACGAATGCCGCCAAGATCGAGCGTCTATGACTTACGGTTCAAGAATTAGCCTCAGAAACAGTGGTTCTGAACATGCTGCCAATAGCTCGCCTGGGAAACATCCAGAGAAGTCCAAGATTGTGTTTTTTAGACTGGCTGCCACGAGCTGAAACGAATGCAGCCAAGAGCGAGCGTCTGTGACTTACGGTTCAAAAGTTATTCACAGAAACATGGTTCTGAACTTTGCTGCCAGCCGCGAAAGCGAAAATAACCAAGATCGAGCGTCTAGGATTTACTTGTCAATAGCTCGCCTGGGAAACATCCAGAGAAGTCAAAGACAGTGCTTCTATACTAATTGCCAGGCGCTGAGACGAATGCCGCCAAGATCTAGCGTCTATGACTTACGGTTCAAGAATTAGCCTCAGAAACAGTGGGAAACAGTGCTTCTATACTAATTGCCAGGCGCTGAGACGAATGCCGCCAAGATCTAGCGTCTATGACTTACGGTTCAAGAATTAGCCTCAGAAACAGTGGGAAATAGTGCTTCTATACTAATTGCCAGGCGCTGAGACGAATGCCGCCAAGATCGAGCGTCTATGACTTACGGTTCAAGAATTAGCCTCTGAACATGCTGCCAATAGCTCGCCTGGGAAACATCCAGAGAGGTCCAAGATTGTGTTTTTTAGACTGGCTGCCACGAGCTGAAACGAATGCAGCCAAGAGCGAGCGTCTGTGACTTACGGTTCAAGAGTTATTCACAGAAACATGGTTCTGAACTTTGCTGCCAGCCGCGAAAGCGAAAATAACCAAGATCGAGCGTCTAGGATTTACTAGTCAATAGCTCGCCTGGGAAACATCCAGAGAAGTCAAAGACCGTGCTTCTATACTAATTGCCAGGCGCTGAGACGAATGCCGCCAAGATCTAGCGTCTATGACTTACGGTTCAAGAATTAGCCTCAGAAACAGTGGGAAACAGTGCTTCTATACTAATTGCCAGGCGCTGAGACGAATGCCGCCAAGATCGAGCGTCTATGACTTACGGTTCAAGAATTAGCCTCAGAAACAGTGGTTCTGAACATGCTGCCAATAGCTCGCCTGGGAAACATCCAGAGAAGTCCAAGATAGTGTTTTTTAGACTGGCTGCCACGAGCTGAAACGAATGCAGCCAAGAGCGAGCGTCTGTGACTTACGGTTCAAAAGTTATTCACAGAAACGTGGTTCTGAACTTTGCTGCCAGCCGCGAAAGCGAAAATAACCAAGATCGAGCGTCTAGGATTTACTTGTCAATAGCTCGCCTGGGAAACATCCAGAGAAGTCAAAGACAGTGCTTCTATACTAATTGCCAGGCGCTGAGACGAATGCCGCCAAGATCTAGCGTCTATGACTTACGGTTCAAGAATTAGCCTCAGAAACAGTGGGAAATAGTGCTTCTATACTAATTGCCAGGCGCTGAGACGAATGCCGCCAAGATCGAGCGTCTATGACTTACGGTTCAAGAATTAGCCTCAGAAACAGTGGTTCTGAACATGCTGCCAATAGCTCGCCTGGGAAACATCCAGAGAAGTCCAAGATTGTGTTTTTTATACTGGCTGCCACGAGCTGAAACGAATGCAGCCAAGAGCGAGCGTCTGTGACTTACGGTTCAAAAGTTATTCACAGAAACATGGTTCTGAACTTTGCTGCCAGCCGCGAAAGCGAAAATAACCAAGATCGAGCGTCTAGGATTTACTTGTCAATAGCTCGCCTGGGAAACATCCAGAGAAGTCAAAGACAGTGCTCCTATACTAATTGCCAGGCGCTGAGACGAATGCCGCCAAGATCTAGCGTCTATGACTTACGGTTCAAGAATTAGCCTCAGAAACAGTGGGAAATAGTGCTTCTATACTAATTGCCAGGCGCTGAGACGAATGCCGCCAAGATCGAGCGTCTATGACTTACGGTTCAAGAATTAGCCTCAGAAACAGTGGTTCTGAACATGCTGCCTATAGCTCGCCTGGGAAACATCCAGAGAAGTCCAAGATTGTGTTTTTTAGACTGGCTGCCACGAGCTGAAACGAATGCAGCCAAGAGCGAGCGTCTGTGACTTACGGTTCAAAAGTTATTCACAGAAACATGGTTCTGAACTTTGCTGCCAGCCGCGAAAGCGAAAATAACCAAGATCGAGCGTCTAGGATTTACTTGTCAATAGCTCGCCTGGGAAACATCCAGAGAAGTCAAAGACAGTGCTCCTATACTAATTGCCAGGCGCTGAGACGAATGCCGCCAAGATCTAGCGTCTATGACTTACGGTTCAAGAATTAGCCTCAGAAACAGTGGGAAACAGTGCTTCTATACTAATTGCCAGGCGCTGAGACGAATGCCGCCAAGATCGAGCGTCTATGACTTACGTTTCAATAATTAGCCTCAGAAAAAGTGGTTCTGAACATGCTGCCAATAGCTCGCCTGGGAAACATCCAGAGAAGTCCAAGATTGTGTTTTTTAGACTGGCTGCCACGAGCTGAAACGAATGCAGCCAAGAGCGAGCGTCTGTGACTTACGGTTCAAAAGTTATTCACAGAAACATGGTTCTGAACTTTGCTGCCAGCCGCGAAAGCGAAAATAACCAAGATCGAGCGTCTAGGATTTACTTGTCAATAGCTCGCCTGGGAAACATCCAGAGAAGTCAAAGACAGTGCTTCTATACTAATTGCCAGGCGCTGAGACGAATGCCGCCACGATCTAGCGTCTATGACTTACGGTTCAAGAATTAGCCTCAGAAACAGTGGGAAACAGTGCTTCTATACTAATTGCCAGGCGCTGAGACGAATGCCGCCAAGATCGAGCGTCTATGACTTACGGTTCAAGAATTAGCCTCAGAAACAGTGGGAAACAGTGCTTCTATACTAATTGCCAGGCGCTGAGACGAATGCCGCCAAGATCGAGCGTCTATGACTTACGTTTCAAGAATTAGCCTCAGAAACAGTGGTTCTGAACATGCTGCCAATAGCTCGCCTGGGAAACATCCAGAGAAGTCCAAGATTGTGTTTTTTAGACTGGCTGCCACGAGCTGAAACGAATGCAGCCAAGAGCGAGCGTCTGTGACTTACGGTTCAAAAGTTATTCACAGAAACATGGTTCTGAACTTTGCTGCCAGCCGCGAAAGCGAAAATAACCAAGATCGAGCGTCTAGGATTTACTTGTCAATAGCTCGCCTGGGAAACATCCAGAGAAGTCAAAGACAGTGCTTCTATACTAATTGCCAGGCGCTGAGACGAATGCCGCCAAGATCTAGCGTCTATGACTTACGGTTCAAGAATTAGCCTCAGAAACAGTGGGAAACAGTGCTTCTATACTAATTGCCAGGCGCTGAGACGAATGCCGCCAAGATCTAGCGTCTATGACTTACGGTTCAAGAATTAGCCTCAGAAACAGTGGGAAATAGTGCTTCTATACTAATTGCCAGGCGCTGAGACGAATGCCGCCAAGATCGAGCGTCTATGACTTACGGTTCAAGAATTAGCCTCAGAAACAGTGGTTCTGAACATGCTGCCAATAGCTCGCCTGGGAAACATCCAGAGAAGTCCAAGATTGTGTTTTTTAGACTGGCTGCCACGAGCTGAAACGAATGCAGCCAAGAGCGAGCGTCTGTGACTTACGGTTCAAGAGTTATTCACAGAAACATGGTTCTGAACTTTGCTGCCAGCCGCGAAAGCGAAAATAACCAAGATCGAGCGTCTAGGATTTACTTGTCAATAGCTCGCCTGGGAAACATCCAGAGAAGTCAAAGACCGTGCTTCTATACTAATTGCCAGGCGCTGAGACGAATGCCGCCAAGATCTAGCGTCTATGACTTACGGTTCAAGAATTAGCCTCAGAAACAGTGGGAAACAGTGCTTCTATACTAATTGCCAGGCGCTGAGACGAATGCCGCCAAGATCGAGCGTCTATGACTTACGGTTCAAGAATTAGCCTCAGAAACAGTGGTTCTGAACATGCTGCCAATAGCTCGCCTGGGAAACATCCAGAGAAGTCCAAGATAGTGTTTTTTAGACTGGCTGCCACGAGCTGAAACGAATGCAGCCAAGAGCGAGCGTCTGTGACTTACGGTTCAAAAGTTATTCACAGAAACATGGTTCTGAACTTTGCTGCCAGCCGCGAAAGCGAAAATAACCAAGATCGAGCGTCTAGGATTTACTTGTCAATAGCTCGCCTGGGAAACATCCAGAGAAGTCAAAGACAGTGCTTCTATACTAATTGCCAGGCGCTGAGACGAATGCCGCCAAGATCTAGCGTCTATGACTTACGGTTCAAGAATTAGCCTCAGAAACAGTGGGAAATAGTGCTTCTATACTAATTGCCAGGCGCTGAGACGAATGCCGCCAAGATCTAGCGTCTATGACTTACGGTTCAAGAATTAGCCTCAGAAACAGTGGGAAACAGTGCTTCTATACTAATTGCCAGGCGCTGAGACGAATGCCGCCAAGATCGAGCGTCTATGACTTACGGTTCAAGAATTAGCCTCAGAAACAGTGGTTCTGAACATGCTGCCAATAGCTCGCCTGGGAAACATCCAGAGAAGTCCAAGATAGTGTTTTTTAGACTGGCTGCCACGAGCTGAAACGAATGCAGCCAAGAGCGAGCGTCTGTGACTTACGGTTCAAAAGTTATTCACAGAAACATGGTTCTGAACTTTGCTGCCAGCCGCGAAAGCGAAAATAACCAAGATCGAGCGTCTAGGATTTACTTGTCAATAGCTCGCCTGGGAAACATCCAGAGAAGTCAAAGACAGTGCTTCTATACTAATTGCCAGGCGCTGAGACGAATGCCGCCAAGATCTAGCGTCTATGACTTACGGTTCAAGAATTAGCCTCAGAAACAGTGGGAAACAGTGCTTCTATACTAATTGCCAGGCGCTGAGACGAATGCCGCCAAGATCTAGCGTCTATGACTTACGGTTCAAGAATTAGCCTCAGAAACAGTGGGAAATAGTGCTTCTATACTAATTGCCAGGCGCTGAGACGAATGCCGCCAAGATCGAGCGTCTATGACTTACGGTTCAAGAATTAGCCTCTGAACATGCTGCCAATAGCTCGCCTGGGAAACATCCAGAGAGGTCCAAGATTGTGTTTTTTAGACTGGCTGCCACGAGCTGAAACGAATGCAGCCAAGAGCGAGCGTCTGTGACTTACGGTTCAAGAGTTATTCACAGAAACATGGTTCTGAACTTTGCTGCCAGCCGCGAAAGCGAAAATAACCAAGATCGAGCGTCTAGGATTTACTTGTCAATAGCTCGCCTGGGAAACATCCAGAGAAGTCAAAGACCGTGCTTCTATACTAATTGCCAGGCGCTGAGACGAATGCCGCCAAGATCTAGCGTCTATGACTTACGGTTCAAGAATTAGCCTCAGAAACAGTGGGAAACAGTGCTTCTATACTAATTGCCAGGCGCTGAGACGAATGCCGCCAAGATCGAGCGTCTATGACTTACGGTTCAAGAATTAGCCTCAGAAACAGTGGTTCTGAACATGCTGCCAATAGCTCGCCTGGGAAACATCCAGAGAAGTCCAAGATAGTGTTTTTTAGACTGGCTGCCACGAGCTGAAACGAATGCAGCCAAGAGCGAGCGTCTGTGACTTACGGTTCAAAAGTTATTCACAGAAACATGGTTCTGAACTTTGCTGCCAGCCGCGAAAGCGAAAATAACCAAGATCGAGCGTCTAGGATTTACTTGTCAATAGCTCGCCTGGGAAACATCCAGAGAAGTCAAAGACAGTGCTTCTATACTAATTGCCAGGCGCTGAGACGAATGCCGCCAAGATCTAGCGTCTATGACTTACGGTTCAAGAATTAGCCTCAGAAACAGTGGGAAATAGTGCTTCTATACTAATTGCCAGGCGCTGAGACGAATGCCGCCAAGATCGAGCGTCTATGACTTACGGTTCAAGAATTAGCCTCTGAACATGCTGCCAATAGCTCGCCTGGGAAACATCCAGAGAAGTCCAAGATTGTGTTTTTTAGACTGGCTGCCACGAGCTGAAACGAATGCAGCCAAGAGCGAGCGTCTGTGACTTACGGTTCAAAAGTTATTCACAGAAACATGGTTCTGAACTTTGCTGCCAGCCGCGAAAGCGAAAATAACCAAGATCGAGCGTCTAGGATTTACTTGTCAATAGCTCGCCTGGGAAACATCCAGAGAAGTCAAAGACAGTGCTTCTATACTAATTGCCAGGCGCTGAGACGAATGCCGCCAAGATCTAGCGTCTATGACTTACGGTTCAAGAATTAGCCTCAGAAACAGTGGGAAACAGTGCTTCTATACTAATTGCCAGGCGCTGAGACGAATGCCGCCAAGATCTAGCGTCTATGACTTACGGTTCAAGAATTAGCCTCAGAAACAGTGGGAAATAGTGCTTCTATACTAATTGCCAGGCGCTGAGACGAATGCCGCCAAGATCGAGCGTCTATGACTTACGGTTCAAGAATTAGCCTCTGAACATGCTGCCAATAGCTCGCCTGGGAAACATCCAGAGAGGTCCAAGATTGTGTTTTTTAGACTGGCTGCCACGAGCTGAAACGAATGCAGCCAAGAGCGAGCGTCTGTGACTTACGGTTCAAGAGTTATTCACAGAAACATGGTTCTGAACTTTGCTGCCAGCCGCGAAAGCGAAAATAACCAAGATCGAGCGTCTAGGATTTACTTGTCAATAGCTCGCCTGGGAAACATCCAGAGAAGTCAAAGACCGTGCTTCTATACTAATTGCCAGGCGCTGAGACGAATGCCGCCAAGATCTAGCGTCTATGACTTACGGTTCAAGAATTAGCCTCAGAAACAGTGGGAAACAGTGCTTCTATACTAATTGCCAGGCGCTGAGACGAATGCCGCCAAGATCGAGCGTCTATGACTTACGGTTCAAGAATTAGCCTCAGAAACAGTGGTTCTGAACATGCTGCCAATAGCTCGCCTGGGAAACATCCAGAGAAGTCCAAGATAGTGTTTTTTAGACTGGCTGCCACGAGCTGAAACGAATGCAGCCAAGAGCGAGCGTCTGTGACTTACGGTTCAAAAGTTATTCACAGAAACATGGTTCTGAACTTTGCTGCCAGCCGCGAAAGCGAAAATAACCAAGATCGAGCGTCTAGGATTTACTTGTCAATAGCTCGCCTGGGAAACATCCAGAGAAGTCAAAGACAGTGCTTCTATACTAATTGCCAGGCGCTGAGACGAATGCCGCCAAGATCTAGCGTCTATGACTTACGGTTCAAGAATTAGCCTCAGAAACAGTGGGAAATAGTGCTTCTATACTAATTGCCAGGCGCTGAGACGAATGCCGCCAAGATCGAGCGTCTATGACTTACGGTTCAAGAATTAGCCTCAGAAACAGTGGTTCTGAACATGCTGCCAATAGCTCGCCTGGGAAACATCCAGAGAAGTCCAAGATTGTGTTTTTTAGACTGGCTGCCACGAGCTGAAACGAATGCAGCCAAGAGCGAGCGTCTGTGACTTACGGTTCAAAAGTTATTCACAGAAACATGGTTCTGAACTTTGCTGCCAGCCGCGAAAGCGAAAATAACCAAGATCGAGCGTCTAGGATTTACTAGTCAATAGCTCGCCTGGGAAACATCCAGAGAAGTCAAAGACAGTGCTCCTATACTAATTGCCAGGCGCTGAGACGAATGCCGCCAAGATCTAGCGTCTATGACTTACGGTTCAAGAATTAGCCTCAGAAACAGTGGGAAACAGTGCTTCTATACTAATTGCCAGGCGCTGAGACGAATGCCGCCAAGATCGAGCGTCTATGACTTACGGTTCAAGAATTAGCCTCAGAAACAGTGGTTCTGAACATGCTGCCAATAGCTCGCCTGGGAAACATCCAGAGAAGTCCAAGATAGTGTTTTTTAGACTGGCTGCCACGAGCTGAAACGAATGCAGCCAAGAGCGAGCGTCTGTGACTTACGGTTCAAAAGTTATTCACAGAAACGTGGTTCTGAACTTTGCTGCCAGCCGCGAAAGCGAAAATAACCAAGATCGAGCGTCTAGGATTTACTTGTCAATAGCTCGCCTGGGAAACATCCAGAGAAGTCAAAGACCGTGCTTCTATACTAATTGCCAGGCGCTGAGACGAATGCCGCCAAGATCTAGCGTCTATGACTTACGGTTCAAGAATTAGCCTCAGAAACAGTGGGAAACAGTACTTCTATACTAATTGCCAGGCGCTGAGACGAATGCCGCCAAGATCGAGCGTCTATGACTTACGGTTCAAGAATTAGCCTCAGAAACAGTGGTTCTGAACATGCTGCCAATAGCTCGCCTGGGAAACATCCAGAGAAGTCCAAGATAGTGTTTTTTAGACTGGCTGCCACGAGCTGAAACGAATGCAGCCAAGAGCGAGCGTCTGTGACTTACGGTTCAAAAGTTATTCACAGAAACATGGTTCTGAACTTTGCTGCCAGCCGCGAAAGCGAAAATAACCAAGATCGAGCGTCTAGGATTTACTTGTCAATAGCTCGCCTGGGAAACATCCAGAGAAGTCAAAGACAGTGCTTCTATACTAATTGCCAGGCGCTGAGACGAATGCCGCCAAGATCTAGCGTCTATGACTTACGGTTCAAGAATTAGCCTCAGAAACAGTGGGAAATAGTGCTTCTATACTAATTGCCAGGCGCTGAGACGAATGCCGCCAAGATCGAGCGTCTATGACTTACGGTTCAAGAATTAGCCTCAGAAACAGTGGTTCTGAACATGCTGCCAATAGCTCGCCTGGGAAACATCCAGAGAAGTCCAAGATTGTGTTTTTTATACTGGCTGCCACGAGCTGAAACGAATGCAGCCAAGAGCGAGCGTCTGTGACTTACGGTTCAAAAGTTATTCACAGAAACATGGTTCTGAACTTTGCTGCCAGCCGCGAAAGCGAAAATAACCAAGATCGAGCGTCTAGGATTTACTTGTCAATAGCTCGCCTGGGAAACATCCAGAGAAGTCAAAGACAGTGCTCCTATACTAATTGCCAGGCGCTGAGACGAATGCCGCCAAGATCTAGCGTCTATGACTTACGGTTCAAGAATTAGCCTCAGAAACAGTGGGAAATAGTGCTTCTATACTAATTGCCAGGCGCTGAGACGAATGCCGCCAAGATCGAGCGTCTATGACTTACGGTTCAAGAATTAGCCTCAGAAACAGTGGTTCTGAACATGCTGCCAATAGCTCGCCTGGGAAACATCCAGAGAAGTCCAAGATTGTGTTTTTTAGACTGGCTGCCACGAGCTGAAACGAATGCAGCCAAGAGCGAGCGTCTGTGACTTACGGTTCAAAAGTTATTCACAGAAACATGGTTCTGAACTTTGCTGCCAGCCGCGAAAGCGAAAATAACCAAGATCGAGCGTCTAGGATTTACTTGTCAATAGCTCGCCTGGGAAACATCCAGAGAAGTCAAAGACAGTGCTTCTATACTAATTGCCAGGCGCTGAGACGAATGCCGCCACGATCTAGCGTCTATGACTTACGGTTCAAGAATTAGCCTCAGAAACAGTGGGAAACAGTGCTTCTATACTAATTGCCAGGCGCTGAGACGAATGCCGCCAAGATCGAGCGTCTATGACTTACGGTTCAAGAATTAGCCTCAGAAACAGTGGGAAACAGTGCTTCTATACTAATTGCCAGGCGCTGAGACGAATGCCGCCAAGATCGAGCGTCTATGACTTACGGTTCAAGAATTAGCCTCAGAAACAGTGGTTCTGAACATGCTGCCAATAGCTCGCCTGGGAAACATCCAGAGAAGTCCAAGATTGTGTTTTTTAGACTGGCTGCCACGAGCTGAAACGAATGCAGCCAAGAGCGAGCGTCTGTGACTTACGGTTCAAAAGTTATTCACAGAAACATGGTTCTGAACTTTGCTGCCAGCCGCGAAAGCGAAAATAACCAAGATCGAGCGTCTAGGATTTACTTGTCAATAGCTCGCCTGGGAAACATCCAGAGAAGTCAAAGACAGTGCTTCTATACTAATTGCCAGGCGCTGAGACGAATGCCGCCACGATCTAGCGTCTATGACTTACGGTTCAAGAATTAGCCTCAGAAACAGTGGGAAACAGTGCTTCTATACTAATTGCCAGGCGCTGAGACGAATGCCGCCAAGATCGAGCGTCTATGACTTACGGTTCAAGAATTAGCCTCAGAAACAGTGGGAAACAGTGCTTCTATACTAATTGCCAGGCGCTGAGACGAATGCCGCCAAGATCGAGCGTCTATGACTTACGTTTCAAGAATTAGCCTCAGAAACAGTGGTTTTGAACATGCTGCCAATAGCTCGCCTGGGAAACATCCAGAGAAGTCCAAGATTGTGTTTTTTAGACTGGCTGCCACGAGCTGAAACGAATGCAGCCAAGAGCGAGCGTCTGTGACTTACGGTTCAAGAGTTATTCACAGAAACATGGTTCTGAACTTTGCTGCCAGCCGCGAAAGCGAAAATAACCAAGATCGAGCGTCTAGGATTTACTTGTCAATAGCTCGCCTGGGAAACATCCATAGAAGTCAAAGACAGTGCTTCTATACTAATTGCCAGGCGCTGAGACGAATGCCGCCAAGATCTAGCGTCTATGACTTACGGTTCAAGAATTAGCCTCAGAAACAGTGGGAAACAGTGCTTCTATACTAATTGCCAGGCGCTGAGACGAATGCCGCCAAGATCGAGCGTCTATGACTTACGGTTCAAGAATTAGCCTCAGAAACAGTGGTTCTGAACATGCTGCCAATAGCTCGTCTGGGAAACATCCAGAGAAGTAAAAGATTGTGTTTTTTAGACTGGCTGCCACGAGCTGAAACGAATGCAGCCAAGAGCGAGCGTCTGTGACTTACGGTTCAAAAGTTATTCACAGAAACATGGTTCTGAACTTTGCTGCCAGCCGCGAAAGCAAAAATAACCAAGATCGAGCGTCTAGGATTTACTTGTCAATAGCTCGCCTGGGAAACATCCAGAGAAGTCAAAGACAGTGCTTCTATACTAATTGCCAGGCGCTGAGACGAATGCCGCCAAGATCTAGCGTCTATGACTTACGGTTCAAGAATTAGCCTCAGAAACAGTGGGAAATAGTGCTTCTATACTAATTGCCAGGCGCTGAGACGAATGCCGCCAAGATCGAGCGTCTATGACTTACGTTTCAAGAATTAGCCTCAGAAACAGTGGTTCTGAACATGCTGCCAATAGCTCGCCTGGGAAACATCCAGAGAAGTCCAAGATTGTGTTTTTTAGACTGGCTGCCACGAGCTGAAACGAATGCAGCCAAGAGCGAGCGTCTGTGACTTACGGTTCAAAAGTTATTCACAGAAACATGGTTCTGAACTTTGCTGCCAGCCGCGAAAGCGAAAATAACCAAGATCGAGCGTCTAGGATTTACTTGTCAATAGCTCGCCTGGGAAACATCCAGAGAAGTCAAAGACAGTGCTTCTATACTAATTGCCAGGCGCTGAGACGAATGCCGCCAAGATCTAGCGTCTATGACTTACGGTTCAAGAATTAGCCTCAGAAACAGTGGGAAATAGTGCTTCTATACTAATTGCCAGGCGCTGAGACGAATGCCGCCAAGATCGAGCGTCTATGACTTACGGTTCAAGAATTAGCCTCAGAAACAGTGGGAAACAGTGCTTCTATACTAATTGCCAGGCGCTGAGACGAATGCCGCCAAGATCGAGCGTCTATGACTTACGTTTCAAGAATTAGCCTCAGAAACAGTGGTTCTGAACATGCTGCCAATAGCTCGCCTGGGAAACATCCAGAGAAGTCCAAGATAGTGTTTTTTAGACTGGCTGCCACGAGCTGAAACGAATGCAGCCAAGAGCGAGCGTCTGTGACTTACGGTTCAAAATTTATTCACAGGAACATGGTTCTGAACTTTGCTGCCAGCCGCGAAAGCGAAAATAACCAAGATCGAGCGTCTAGGATTTACTTGTCAATAGCTCGCCTGGGAAACATCCAGAGAAGTCAAAGACAGTGCTTCTGTACTAATTGCCAGGCGCTGAGACGAATGCCGCCAAGATCTAGCGTCTATGACTTACGGTTCAAGAATTAGCCTCAGAAACAGTGGGAAACAGTGCTTCTATACTAATTGCCAGGCGCTGAGACGAATGCCGCCAAGATCGAGCGTCTATGACTTACGGTTCAAGAATTAGCCTCTGAACATGCTGCCAATAGCTCGCCTGGGAAACATCCAGAGAGGTCCAAGATTGTGTTTTTTAGACTGGCTGCCACGAGCTGAAACGAATGCAGCCAAGAGCGAGCGTCTGTGACTTACGGTTCAAAAGTTATTCACAGAAACATGGTTCTGAACTTTGCTGCCAGCCGCGAAAGCGAAAATAACCAAGATCGAGCGTCTAGGATTTACTTGTCAATAGCTCGCCTGGGAAACATCCAGAGAAGTCAAAGACAGTGCTTCTATACTAATTGCCAGGCGCTGAGACGAATGCCGCCACGATCTAGCGTCTATGACTTACGGTTCAAGAATTAGCCTCAGAAACAGTGGGAAACAGTGCTTCTATACTAATTGCCAGGCGCTGAGACGAATGCCGCCAAGATCGAGCGTCTATGACTTACGGTTCAAGAATTAGCCTCAGAAACAGTGGGAAACAGTGCTTCTATACTAATTGCCAGGCGCTGAGACGAATGCCGCCAAGATCGAGCGTCTATGACTTACGTTTCAAGAATTAGCCTCAGAAACAGTGGTTCTGAACATGCTGCCAATAGCTCGCCTGGGAAACATCCAGAGAAGTCCAAGATTGTGTTTTTTAGACTGGCTGCCACGAGCTGAAACGAATGCAGCCAAGAGCGAGCGTCTGTGACTTACGGTTCAAAAGTTATTCACAGAAACATGGTTCTGAACTTTGCTGCCAGCCGCGAAAGCGAAAATAACCAAGATCGAGCGTCTAGGATTTACTTGTCAATAGCTCGCCTGGGAAACATCCAGAGAAGTCAAAGACAGTGCTTCTATACTAATTGCCAGGCGCTGAGACGAATGCCGCCACGATCTAGCGTCTATGACTTACGGTTCAAGAATTAGCCTCAGAAACAGTGGGAAACAGTGCTTCTATACTAATTGCCAGGCGCTGAGACGAATGCCGCCAAGATCGAGCGTCTATGACTTACGTTTCAAGAATTAGCCTCAGAAACAGTGGTTCTGAACATGCTGCCAATAGCTCGCCTGGGAAACATCCAGAGAAGTCCAAGATAGTGTTTTTTAGACTGGCTGCCACGAGCTGAAACGAATGCAGCCAAGAGCGAGCGTCTGTGACTTACGGTTCAAAATTTATTCACAGGAACATGGTTCTGAACTTTGCTGCCAGCCGCGAAAGCGAAAATAACCAAGATCGAGCGTCTAGGATTTACTTGTCAATAGCTCGCCTGGGAAACATCCAGAGAAGTCAAAGACAGTGCTTCTGTACTAATTGCCAGGCGCTGAGACGAATGCCGCCAAGATCTAGCGTCTATGACTTACGGTTCAAGAATTAGCCTCAGAAACAGTGGGAAACAGTGCTTCTATACTAATTGCCAGGCGCTGAGACGAATGCCGCCAAGATCGAGCGTCTATGACTTACGGTTCAAGAATTAGCCTCTGAACATGCTGCCAATAGCTCGCCTGGGAAACATCCAGAGAGGTCCAAGATTGTGTTTTTTAGACTGGCTGCCACGAGCTGAAACGAATGCAGCCAAGAGCGAGCGTCTGTGACTTACGGTTCAAAAGTTATTCACAGAAACATGGTTCTGAACTTTGCTGCCAGCCGCGAAAGCGAAAATAACCAAGATCGAGCGTCTAGGATTTACTTGTCAATAGCTCGCCTGGGAAACATCCAGAGAAGTCAAAGACAGTGCTTCTATACTAATTGCCAGGCGCTGAGACGAATGCCGCCACGATCTAGCGTCTATGACTTACGGTTCAAGAATTAGCCTCAGAAACAGTGGGAAACAGTGCTTCTATACTAATTGCCAGGCGCTGAGACGAATGCCGCCAAGATCGAGCGTCTATGACTTACGGTTCAAGAATTAGCCTCAGAAACAGTGGGAAACAGTGCTTCTATACTAATTGCCAGGCGCTGAGACGAATGCCGCCAAGATCGAGCGTCTATGACTTACGTTTCAAGAATTAGCCTCAGAAACAGTGGTTCTGAACATGCTGCCAATAGCTCGCCTGGGAAACATCCAGAGAAGTCCAAGATTGTGTTTTTTAGACTGGCTGCCACGAGCTGAAACGAATGCAGCCAAGAGCGAGCGTCTGTGACTTACGGTTCAAAAGTTATTCACAGAAACATGGTTCTGAACTTTGCTGCCAGCCGCGAAAGCGAAAATAACCAAGATCGAGCGTCTAGGATTTACTTGTCAATAGCTCGCCTGGGAAACATCCAGAGAAGTCAAAGACAGTGCTTCTATACTAATTGCCAGGCGCTGAGACGAATGCCGCCACGATCTAGCGTCTATGACTTACGGTTCAAGAATTAGCCTCAGAAACAGTGGGAAACAGTGCTTCTATACTAATTGCCAGGCGCTGAGACGAATGCCGCCAAGATCGAGCGTCTATGACTTACGGTTCAAGAATTAGCCTCAGAAACAGTGGGAAACAGTGCTTCTATACTAATTGCCAGGCGCTGAGACGAATGCCGCCAAGATCGAGCGTCTATGACTTACGTTTCAAGAATTAGCCTCAGAAACAGTGGTTCTGAACATGCTGCCAATAGCTCGCCTGGGAAACATCCAGAGAAGTCCAAGATTGTGTTTTTTAGACTGGCTGCCACGAGCTGAAACGAATGCAGCCAAGAGCGAGCGTCTGTGACTTACGGTTCAAAAGTTATTCACAGAAACATGGTTCTGAACTTTGCTGCCAGCCGCGAAAGCGAAAATAACCAAGATCGAGCGTCTAGGATTTACTTGTCAATAGCTCGCCTGGGAAACATCCAGAGAAGTCAAAGACAGTGCTTCTATACTAATTGCCAGGCGCTGAGACGAATGCCGCCAAGATCTAGCGTCTATGACTTACGGTTCAAGAATTAGCCTCAGAAACAGTGGGAAACAGTGCTTCTATACTAATTGCCAGGCGCTGAGACGAATGCCGCCAAGATCGAGCGTCTATGACTTACGTTTCAAGAATTAGCCTCAGAAACAGTGGTTCTGAACATGCTGCCAATAGCTCGCCTGGGAAACATCCAGAGAAGTCCAAGATAGTGTTTTTTAGACTGGCTGCCACGAGCTGAAACGAATGCAGCCAAGAGCGAGCGTCTGTGACTTACGGTTCAAAAGTTATTCACAGAAACATGGTTCTGAACTTTGCTGCCAGCCGCGAAAGCGAAAATAACCAAGATCGAGCGTCTAGGATTTACTTGTCAATAGCTCGCCTGGGAAACATCCAGAGAAGTCAAAGACAGTGCTTCTATACTAATTGCCAGGCGCTAAGACGAATGCCGCCACGATCTAGCGTCTATGACTTACGGTTCAAGAATTAGCCTCAGAAACAGTGGGAAACAGTGCTTCTATACTAATTGCCAGGCGCTGAGACGAATGCTGCCAAGATCGAGCGTCTATGACACGGTTCAAGAATTAGCCTCAGAAACAGTGGTTCTGAACATGCTGCCAATAGCTCGCCTGGGAAACATCCAGAGAAGTTCAAGATTGTGTTTTTTAGACTGGCTGCCACGAGCTGAAACGAATGCAGCCAAGAGCGAGCGTCTGTGACGTACGGTTCAAAAGTTATTCACAGAAACATGGTTCTGAACTTTGCTGCCAGCCGCGAAAGCGAAAATAACCAAGATCGAGCGTCTAGGATTTACTTGTCAATAGCTCGCCTGGGAAACATCCAGATAAGTCAAAGACAGTGCTTCTATACTAATTGCCAGGCGCTAAGACGAATGCCGCCACGATCTAGCGTCTATGACTTACGGTTCAAGAATTAGCCTCAGAAACAGTGGGAAACAGTGCTTCTATACTAATTGCCAGGCGCTGAGACGAATGCTGCCAAGATCGAGCGTCTATGACTTACGTTTCAAGAATTAGCCTCAGAAACAGTGGTTCTGAACATGCTGCCAATAGCTCGCCTGGGAAACATCCAGAGAAGTCCAAGATTGTGTTTTTTAGACTGGCTGCCACGAGCTGAAACGAATGCAGCCAAGAGCGAGCGTCTGTGACTTACGGTTCAAAAGTTATTCAGAGAAACATGGTTCTGAACTTTGCTGCCAGCCGCGAAAGCGAAAATAACCAAGATCGAGCGTCTAGGATTTACTTGTCAATAGCTCGCCTGGGAAACATCCAGAGAAGTCAAAGACAGTGCTTCTATACTAATTGCCAGGAGCTGAGACGAATGCCGCCACGATCTAGCGTCTATGACTTACGGTTCAAGAATTAGCCTCAGAAACAGTGGGAAACAGTGCTTCTATACTAATTGCCAGGCGCTGAGACGAATGCCGCCAAGATCGAGCGTCTATGACTTACGGTTCAAGAATTAGCCTCAGAAACAGTGGTTCTGAACATGCTGCCAATAGCTCGCCTGGGAAACATCCAGAGAAGTCCAAGATAGTTTTTTTTAGACTGGCTGCCACGAGCTGAAACGAATGCAGCCAAGAGCGAGCGTCTGTGACTTACGGTTCAAGAGTTATTCACAGAAACATGGTTCTGAACTTTGCTGCCAGCCGCGAAAGCGAAAATAACCAAGATCGAGCGTCTAGGATTTACTTGTCAATAGCTCGCCTGGGAAACATCCAGAGAAGTCAAAGACAGTGATTCTATACTAATTGCCAGGCGCTGAGACGAATGCCGCCACGATCTAGCGTCTATGACTTACGGTTCAAGAATTAGCCTCAGAAACAGTGGGAAACAGTGCTTCTATACTAATTGCCAGGCGCTGAGACGAATGCCGCCAAGATCGAGCGTCTATGACTTACGGTTCAAGAATTAGCCTCTGAACATGCTGCCAATAGCTCTCCTGGGAAACATCCAGAGAGGTCCAAGATTGTGTTTTTTAGACTGGCTGCCACGAGCTGAAACGAATGCAGCCAAGAGCGAGCGTCTGTGACTTACGGTTCAAGAGTTATTCACAGAAACATGGTTCTGAACTTTGCTGCCAGCCGCGAAAGCGAAAATAACCAAGATCGAGCGTCTAGGATTTACTTGTCAATAGCTCGCCTGGGAAACATCCAGAGAAGTCAAAGACCGTGCTTCTATACTAATTGCCAGGCGCTGAGACGAATGCCGCCAAGATCGAGCGTCTAAGACTTACGGTTCAAGAATTAGCCTCAGAAACAGTGGTTCTGAACATGCTGCCAATAGCTCGCCTGGGAAACATCCAGAGAAGTCCAAGATAGTGTTTTTTAGACTGGCTGCCACGAGCTGAAACGAATGCAGCCAAGAGCGAGCGTCTGTGACTTACGGTTCAAGAGTTATTCACAGAAACATGGTTCTGAACTTTGCTGCCAGCCGCGAAAGCGAAAATAACCAAGATCGAGCGTCTAGGATTTACTTGTCAATAGCTCGCCTGGGAAACATCCAGAGAAGTCAAAGACAGTGCTTCTATACTAATTGCCAGGCGCTGAGACGAATGCCGCCACGATCTAGCGTCTATGACTTACGGTTCAAGAATTAGCCTCAGAAACAGTGGGAAACAGTGCTTCTATACTAATTGCCAGGCGCTGAGACGAATGCCGCCAAGATCGAGCGTCTATGACTTACGGTTCAAGAATTAGCCTCAGAAACAGTGGTTCTGAACATGCTGCCAATAGCTCGCCTGGGAAACATCCAGAGAAGTCCAAGATAGTGTTTTTTAGACTGGCTGCCACGAGCTGAAACGAATGCAGCCAAGAGCGAGCGTCTGTGACTTACGGTTCAAAAGTTATTCACAGAAACATGGTTCTGAACTTTGCTGCCAGCCGCGAAAGCGAAAATAACCAAGATCGAGCGTCTAGGATTTACTTGTCAATAGCTCGCCTGGGAAACATCCAGAGAAGTCAAAGACAGTGCTTCTATACTAATTGCCAGGCGCTGAGACGAATGCCGCCAAGATCTAGCGTCTATGACTTACGGTTCAAGAATTAGCCTCAGAAACAGTGGGAAACAGTGCTTCTATACTAATTGCCAGGCGCTGAGACGAATGCCGCCAAGATCGAGCGTCTATGACACGGTTCAAGAATTAGCCTCAGAAACAGTGGTTCTGAACATGCTGCCAATAGCTCGCCTGGGAAACATCCAGAGAAGTCCAAGATAGTGTTTTTTAGACTGGCTGCCACGAGCTGAAACGAATGCAGCCAAGAGCGAGCGTCTGTGACTTACGGTTCAAAAGTTATTCACAGAAACATGGTTCTGAACTTTGCTGCCAGCCGCGAAAGCGAAAATAACCAAGATCGAGCGTCTAGGATTTACTTGTCAATAGCTCGCCTGGGAAACATCCAGAGAAGTCAAAGACAGTGCTTCTATACTAATTGCCAGGCGCTGAGACGAATGCCGCCAAGATCTAGCGTCTATGACTTACGGTTCAAGAATTAGCCTCAGAAACAGTGGGAAACAGTGCTTCTATACTAATTGCCAGGCGCTGAGACGAATGCCGCCAAGATCGAGCGTCTATGACTTACGGTTCAAGAATTAGCCTCAGAAACAGTGGTTCTGAACATGCTGCCAATAGCTCGCCTGGGAAACATCCAGAGAAGTCCAAGATTGTGTTTTTTAGACTGGCTGCCACGAGCTGAAACGAATGCAGCCAAGAGCGAGCGTCTGTGACTTACGGTTCAAAAGTTATTCACAGAAACATGGTTCTGAACTTTGCTGCCAGCCGCGAAAGCGAAAATAACCAAGATCGAGCGTCTAGGATTTACTTGTCAATAGCTCGCCTGGGAAACATCCAGAGAAGTCAAAGACAGGGCTTCTATACTAATTGCCAGGCGCTGAGACGAATGCCGCCAAGATCTAGCGTCTATGACTTACGGTTCAAGAATTAGCCTCAGAAACAGTGGGAAACAGTGCTTCTATACTAATTGCCAGGCGCTGAGACGAATGCCGCCAAGATCGAGCGTCTATGACTTACGTTTCAACAATTAGCCTCAGAAACAGTGGTTCTGAACATGCTGCCAATAGCTCGCCTGGGAAACATCCAGAGAAGTCCAAGATTGTGTTTTTTAGACTGGCTGCCACGAGCTGAAACGAATGCAGCCAAGAGCTAGCGTCTGTGACTTACGGTTCAAAAGTTATTCACAGAAACATGGTTCTGAACTTTGCTGCCAGCCGCGAAAGCGAAAATAACCAAGATCGAGCGTCTAGGATTTACTTTTCAATAGCTCGCCTGGGAAACATCCAGAGAAGTCAAAGACAGTGCTTCTATACTAATTACCAGGCGCTGAGACGAATGCCGCCAAGATCTAGCGTCTATGACTTACGGTTCAAGAATTAGCCTCAGAAACAGTGGGAAATAGTGCTTCTATACTAATTGCCAGGCGCTGAGACGAATGCCGCCAAGATCGAGCGTCTATGACTTACGGTTCAAGAATTAGCCTCAGAAACAGTGGTTCTGAACATGCTGCCAATAGCTCGCCTGGGAAACATCCAGAGAAGTCCAAGATTGTGTTTTTTTAAACTGGCTGCCACGAGCTGAAACGAATGCAGCCAAGAGCGAGCGTCTGTGACTTACGGTTCAAAAGTTATTCACAGAAACATGGTTCTGAACTTTGCTGCCAGCCGCGAAAGCGAAAATAACCAAGATCGAGCGTCTAGGATTTACTTGTCAATAGCTCGCCTGGGAAACATCCAGAGAAGTCAAAGACAGTGCTTCTATACTAATTGCCAGGCGCTGAGACGAATGCCGCCAAGATCTAGCGTCTATGACTTACGGTTCAAGAATTAGCCTCAGAAACAGTGGGAAACAGTGCTTCTATACTAATTGCCCAGGCGCTGAGACGAATGCCGCCAAGATCTAGCGTCTATGACTTACGGTTCAAGAATTAGCCTCAGAAACAGTGGGAAATAGTGCTTCTATACTAATTGCCAGGCGCTGAGACGAATGCCGCCAAGATCGAGCGTCTATGACTTACGGTTCAAGAATTAGCCTCAGAAACAGTGGTTCTGAACATGCTGCCAATAGCTCGCCTGGGAAACATCCAGAGAAGTCCAAGATTGTGTTTTTTAAACTGGCTGCCACGAGCTGAAACGAATGCAGCCAAGAGCGAGCGTCTGTGACTTATGGTTCAAGAGTTATTCACAGAAACATGGTTCTGAACTTTGCTGCCAGCCGCGAAAGCGAAAATAACCAAGATCGAGCGTCTAGGATTTACTTGTCAATAGCTCGCCTGGGAAACATCCAGAGAAGTCAAAGACCGTGCTTCTATACTAATTGCCAGGCGCTGAGACGAATGCCGCCAAGATCTAGCGTCTATGACTTACGGTTCAAGAATTAGCCTCAGAAACAGTGGGAAACAGTGCTTCTATACTAATTGCCAGGCGCTGAGACGAATGCCGCCAAGATCGAGCGTCTATGACTTACGGTTCAAGAATTAGCCTCAGAAACAGTGGTTCTGAACATGCTGCCAATAGCTCGCCTGGGAAACATCCAGAGAAGTCCAAGATAGTGTTTTTTAGACTGGCTGCCACGAGCTGAAACGAATGCAGCCAAGAGCGAGCGTCTGTGACTTACGGTTCAAAAGTTATTCACAGAAACATGGTTCTGAACTTTGCTGCCAGCCGCGAAAGCGAAAATAACCAAGATCGAGCGTCTAGGATTTACTTGTCAATAGCTCGCCTGGGAAACATCCAGAGAAGTCAAAGACAGTGCTTCTATACTAATTGCCAGGCGCTGAGACGAATGCCGCCAAGATCTAGCGTCTATGACTTACGGTTCAAGAATTAGCCTCAGAAACAGTGGGAAATAGTGCTTCTATACTAATTGCCAGGCGCTGAGACGAATGCCGCCAAGATCGAGCGTCTATGACTTACGGTTCAAGAATTAGCCTCAGAAACAGTGGTTCTGAACATGCTGCCAATAGCTCGCCTGGGAAACATCCAGAGAAGTCCAAGATTGTGTTTTTTAGACTGGCTGCCACGAGCTGAAACGAATGCAGCCAAGAGCGAGCGTCTGTGACTTACGGTTCAAAAGTTATTCACAGAAACATGGTTCTGAACTTTGCTGCCAGCCGCGAAAGCGAAAATAACCAAGATCGAGCGTCTAGGATTTACTTGTCAATAGCTCGCCTGGGAAACATCCAGAGAAGTCAAAGACAGTGCTTCTATACTAATTGCCAGGCGCTGAGACGAATGCCGCCAAGATCTAGCGTCTATGACTTACGGTTCAAGAATTAGCCTCAGAAACAGTGGGAAACAGTGCTTCTATACTAATTGCCAGGCGCTGAGACGAATGCCGCCAAGATCTAGCGTCTATGACTTACGGTTCAAGAATTAGCCTCAGAAACAGTGGGAAATAGTGCTTCTATACTAATTGCCAGGCGCTGAGACGAATGCCGCCAAGATCGAGCGTCTATGACTTACGGTTCAAGAATTAGCCTCTGAACATGCTGCCAATAGCTCGCCTGGGAAACATCCAGAGAGGTCCAAGATTGTGTTTTTTAGACTGGCTGCCACGAGCTGAAACGAATGCAGCCAAGAGCGAGCGTCTGTGACTTACGGTTCAAGAGTTATTCACAGAAACATGGTTCTGAACTTTGCTGCCAGCCGCGAAAGCGAAAATAACCAAGATCGAGCGTCTAGGATTTACTTGTCAATAGCTCGCCTGGGAAACATCCAGAGAAGTCAAAGACCGTGCTTCTATACTAATTGCCAGGCGCTGAGACGAATGCCGCCAAGATCTAGCGTCTATGACTTACGGTTCAAGAATTAGCCTCAGAAACAGTGGGAAACAGTGCTTCTATACTAATTGCCAGGCGCTGAGACGAATGCCGCCAAGATCGAGCGTCTATGACTTACGGTTCAAGAATTAGCCTCAGAAACAGTGGTTCTGAACATGCTGCCAATAGCTCGCCTGGGAAACATCCAGAGAAGTCCAAGATAGTGTTTTTTAGACTGGCTGCCACGAGCTGAAACGAATGCAGCCAAGAGCGAGCGTCTGTGACTTACGGTTCAAAAGTTATTCACAGAAACATGGTTCTGAACTTTGCTGCCAGCCGCGAAAGCGAAAATAACCAAGATCGAGCGTCTAGGATTTACTTGTCAATAGCTCGCCTGGGAAACATCCAGAGAAGTCAAAGACAGTGCTTCTATACTAATTGCCAGGCGCTGAGACGAATGCCGCCAAGATCTAGCGTCTATGACTTACGGTTCAAGAATTAGCCTCAGAAACAGTGGGAAATAGTGCTTCTATACTAATTGCCAGGCGCTGAGACGAATGCCGCCAAGATCGAGCGTCTATGACTTACGGTTCAAGAATTAGCCTCAGAAACAGTGGTTCTGAACATGCTGCCAATAGCTCGCCTGGGAAACATCCAGAGAAGTCCAAGATTGTGTTTTTTAGACTGGCTGCCACGAGCTGAAACGAATGCAGCCAAGAGCGAGCGTCTGTGACTTACGGTTCAAAAGTTATTCACAGAAACATGGTTCTGAACTTTGCTGCCAGCCGCGAAAGCGAAAATAACCAAGATCGAGCGTCTAGGATTTACTTGTCAATAGCTCGCCTGGGAAACATCCAGAGAAGTCAAAGACAGTGCTCCTATACTAATTGGCAGGCGCTGAGACGAATGCCGCCAAGATCTAGCGTCTATGACTTACGGTTCAAGAATTAGCCTCAGAAACAGTGGGAAACAGTGCTTCTATACTAATTGCCAGGCGCTGAGACGAATGCCGCCAAGATCGAGCGTCTATGACTTACGGTTCAAGAATTAGCCTCAGAAACAGTGGTTCTGAACATGCTGCCAATAGCTCGCCTGGGAAACATCCAGAGAAGTCCAAGATAGTGTTTTTTAGACTGGCTGCCACGAGCTGAAACGAATGCAGCCAAGAGCGAGCGTCTGTGACTTACGGTTCAAAAGTTATTCACAGAAACATGGTTCTGAACTTTGCTGCCAGCCGCGAAAGCGAAAATAACCAAGATCGAGCGTCTAGGATTTACTTGTCAATAGCTCGCCTGGGAAACATCCAGAGAAGTCAAAGACAGTGCTTCTATACTAATTGCCAGGCGCTGAGACGAATGCCGCCAAGATCTAGCGTCTATGACTTAACGGTTCAAGAATTAGCCTCAGAAACAGTGGGAAATAGTGCTTCTATACTAATTGCCAGGCGCTGAGACGAATGCCGCCAAGATCGAGCGTCTATGACTTACGGTTCAAGAATTAGCCTCAGAAACAGTGGTTCTGAACATGCTGCCAATAGCTCGCCTGGGAAACATCCAGAGAAGTCCAAGATTGTGTTTTTTTAAACTGGCTGCCACGAGCTGAAACGAATGCAGCCAAGAGCGAGCGTCTGTGACTTACGGTTCAAAAGTTATTCACAGAAACATGGTTCTGAACTTTGCTGCCAGCCGCGAAAGCGAAAATAACCAAGATCGAGCGTCTAGGATTTACTTGTCAATAGCTCGCCTGGGAAACATCCAGAGAAGTCAAAGACAGTGCTTCTATACTAATTGCCAGGCGCTGAGACGAATGCCGCCAAGATCTAGCGTCTATGACTTACGGTTCAAGAATTAGCCTCAGAAACAGTGGGAAACAGTGCTTCTATACTAATTGCCAGGCGCTGAGACGAATGCCGCCAAGATCTAGCGTCTATGACTTACGGTTCAAGAATTAGCCTCAGAAACAGTGGGAAATAGTGCTTCTATACTAATTGCCAGGCGCTGAGACGAATGCCGCCAAGATCGAGCGTCTATGACTTACGGTTCAAGAATTAGCCTCAGAAACAGTGGTTCTGAACATGCTGCCAATAGCTCGCCTGGGAAACATCCAGAGAAGTCCAAGATTGTGTTTTTTAAACTGGCTGCCACGAGCTGAAACGAATGCAGCCAAGAGCGAGCGTCTGTGACTTATGGTTCAAGAGTTATTCACAGAAACATGGTTCTGAACTTTGCTGCCAGCCGCGAAAGCGAAAATAACCAAGATCGAGCGTCTAGGATTTACTTGTCAATAGCTCGCCTGGGAAACATCCAGAGAAGTCAAAGACCGTGCTTCTATACTAATTGCCAGGCGCTGAGACGAATGCCGCCAAGATCTAGCGTCTATGACTTACGGTTCAAGAATTAGCCTCAGAAACAGTGGGAAACAGTGCTTCTATACTAATTGCCAGGCGCTGAGACGAATGCCGCCAAGATCGAGCGTCTATGACTTACGGTTCAAGAATTAGCCTCAGAAACAGTGGTTCTGAACATGCTGCCAATAGCTCGCCTGGGAAACATCCAGAGAAGTCCAAGATAGTGTTTTTTAGACTGGCTGCCACGAGCTGAAACGAATGCAGCCAAGAGCGAGCGTCTGTGACTTACGGTTCAAAAGTTATTCACAGAAACATGGTTCTGAACTTTGCTGCCAGCCGCGAAAGCGAAAATAACCAAGATCGAGCGTCTAGGATTTACTTGTCAATAGCTCGCCTGGGAAACATCCAGAGAAGTCAAAGACAGTGCTTCTATACTAATTGCCAGGCGCTGAGACGAATGCCGCCAAGATCTAGCGTCTATGACTTACGGTTCAAGAATTAGCCTCAGAAACAGTGGGAAATAGTGCTTCTATACTAATTGCCAGGCGCTGAGACGAATGCCGCCAAGATCGAGCGTCTATGACTTACGGTTCAAGAATTAGCCTCAGAAACAGTGGTTCTGAACATGCTGCCAATAGCTCGCCTGGGAAACATCCAGAGAAGTCCAAGATTGTGTTTTTTAGACTGGCTGCCACGAGCTGAAACGAATGCAGCCAAGAGCGAGCGTCTGTGACTTACGGTTCAAAAGTTATTCACAGAAACATGGTTCTGAACTTTGCTGCCAGCCGCGAAAGCGAAAATAACCAAGATCGAGCGTCTAGGATTTACTTGTCAATAGCTCGCCTGGGAAACATCCAGAGAAGTCAAAGACAGTGCTTCTATACTAATTGCCAGGCGCTGAGACGAATGCCGCCAAGATCTAGCGTCTATGACTTACGGTTCAAGAATTAGCCTCAGAAACAGTGGGAAACAGTGCTTCTATACTAATTGCCAGGCGCTGAGACGAATGCCGCCAAGATCTAGCGTCTATGACTTACGGTTCAAGAATTAGCCTCAGAAACAGTGGGAAATAGTGCTTCTATACTAATTGCCAGGCGCTGAGACGAATGCCGCCAAGATCGAGCGTCTATGACTTACGGTTCAAGAATTAGCCTCTGAACATGCTGCCAATAGCTCGCCTGGGAAACATCCAGAGAGGTCCAAGATTGTGTTTTTTAGACTGGCTGCCACGAGCTGAAACGAATGCAGCCAAGAGCGAGCGTCTGTGACTTACGGTTCAAGAGTTATTCACAGAAACATGGTTCTGAACTTTGCTGCCAGCCGCGAAAGCGAAAATAACCAAGATCGAGCGTCTAGGATTTACTTGTCAATAGCTCGCCTGGGAAACATCCAGAGAAGTCAAAGACCGTGCTTCTATACTAATTGCCAGGCGCTGAGACGAATGCCGCCAAGATCTAGCGTCTATGACTTACGGTTCAAGAATTAGCCTCAGAAACAGTGGGAAACAGTGCTTCTATACTAATTGCCAGGCGCTGAGACGAATGCCGCCAAGATCGAGCGTCTATGACTTACGGTTCAAGAATTAGCCTCAGAAACAGTGGTTCTGAACATGCTGCCAATAGCTCGCCTGGGAAACATCCAGAGAAGTCCAAGATAGTGTTTTTTAGACTGGCTGCCACGAGCTGAAACGAATGCAGCCAAGAGCGAGCGTCTGTGACTTACGGTTCAAAAGTTATTCACAGAAACATGGTTCTGAACTTTGCTGCCAGCCGCGAAAGCGAAAATAACCAAGATCGAGCGTCTAGGATTTACTTGTCAATAGCTCGCCTGGAAACATCCAGAGAAGTCAAAGACAGTGCTTCTATACTAATTGCCAGGCGCTGAGACGAATGCCGCCAAGATCTAGCGTCTATGACTTACGGTTCAAGAATTAGCCTCAGAAACAGTGGGAAATAGTGCTTCTATACTAATTGCCAGGCGCTGAGACGAATGCCGCCAAGATCGAGCGTCTATGACTTACGGTTTCAAGAATTAGCCTCAGAAACAGTGGTTCTGAACATGCTGCCAATAGCTCGCTTGGGAAACATCCAGAGAAGTCCAAGATTGTGTTTTTTAGACTGGCTGCCACGAGCTGAAACGAATGCAGCCAAGAGCGAGCGTCTGTGACTTACGGTTCAAAAGTTATTCACAGAAACATGGTTCTGAACTTTGCTGCCAGCCGCGAAAGCGAAAATAACCAAGATCGAGCGTCTAGGATTTACTTGTCAATAGCTCGCCTGGAAACATCCAGAGAAGTCAAAGACAGTGCTCCTATACTAATTGGCAGGCGCTGAGACGAATGCCGCCAAGATCTAGCGTCTATGACTTACGGTTCAAGAATTAGCCTCAGAAACAGTGGGAAACAGTGCTTCTATACTAATTGCCAGGCGCTGAGACGAATGCCGCCAAGATCGAGCGTCTATGACTTACGGTTCAAGAATTAGCCTCAGAAACAGTGGTTCTGAACATGCTGCCAATAGCTCGCCTGGGAAACATCCAGAGAAGTCCAAGATAGTGTTTTTTAGACTGGCTGCCACGAGCTGAACGAATGCAGCCAAGAGCGAGCGTCTGTGACTTACGGTTCAAAAGTTATTCACAGAAACGTGGTTCTGAACTTTGCTGCCAGCCGCGAAAGCGGAAATAACCAAGATCGAGCGTCTAGGATTTACTTGTCAATAGCTCGCCTGGGAAACATCCAGAGAAGTCAAAGACCGTGCTTCTATACTAATTGCCAGGCGCTGAGACGAATGCCGCCAAGATCTAGCGTCTATGACTTACGGTTCAAGAATTAGCCTCAGAAACAGTGGGAAACAGTGCTTCTATACTAATTGCCAGGCGCTGAGACGAATGCCGCCAAGATCGAGCGTCTATGACTTACGGTTCAAGAATTAGCCTCAGAAACAGTGGTTCTGAACATGCTGCCAATAGCTCGCCTGGGAAACATCCAGAGAAGTCCAAGATAGTGTTTTTTTAGACTGGCTGCCACGAGTGAAACGAATGCAGCCAAGAGCGAGCGTCTGTGACTTACGGTTCAAAAGTTATTCACAGAAACATGGTTCTGAACTTTGCTGCCAGCCGCGAAAGCGAAAATAACCAAGATCGAGCGTCTAGGATTTACTTGTCAATAGCTCGCCTGGGGAACATCCAGAGAAGTCAAAGACAGTGCTTCTATACTAATTGCCAGGCGCTGAGACGAATGCCGCCAAGATCTAGCGTCTATGACTTACGGTTCAAGAATTAGCCTCAGAAACAGTGGGAAATAGTGCTTCTATACTAATTGCCAGGCGCTGAGACGAATGCCGCCAAGATCGAGCGTCTATGACTTACGGTTCAAGAATTAGCCTCAGAAACAGTGGTTCTGAACATGCTGCCAATAGCTCGCCTGGGAAACATCCAGAGAAGTCCAAGATTGTGTTTTTTAGACTGGCTGCCACGAGCTGAAACGAATGCAGCCAAGAGCGAGCGTCTGTGACTTACGGTTCAAAAGTTATTCACAGAACATGGTTCTGAACTTTGCTGCCAGCCGCGAAAGCGAAAATAACCAAGATCGAGCGTCTAGGATTTACTTGTCAATAGCTCGCCTGGGAAACATCCAGAGAAGTCAAAGACAGTGCTCCTATACTAATTGCCAGGCGCTGAGACGAATGCCGCCAAGATCTAGCGTCTATGACTTACGGTTCAAGAATTAGCCTCAGAAACAGTGGGAAATAGTGCTTCTATACTAATTGCCAGGCGCTGAGACGAATGCCGCCAAGATCGAGCGTCTATGACTTACGGTTCAAGAATTAGCCTCAGAAACAGTGGGAAACAGTGCTTCTATACTAATTGCCAGGCGCTGAGACGAATGCCGCCAATATCGAGCGTCTATGACTTACGGTTCAAGAATTAGCCTCAGAAACAGTGGTTCTGAACATGCTGCCAATAGCTCGCCTGGGAAACATCCAGAGAAGTCCAAGATTGTGTTTTTTAGACTGGCTGCCACGAGCTGAAACGAATGCAGCCAAGAGCGAGCGTCTGTGACTTACGGTTCAAAATTTATTCACAGAAACATGGTTCTGAACTTTGCTGCCAGCCGCGAAAGCGAAAATAACCAAGATCGAGCGTCTAGGATTTACTTGTCAATAGCTCGCCTGGGAAACATCCATAGAAGTCAAAGACAGTGCTTCTGTACTAATTGCCAGGCGCTGAGACGAATGCCGCCAAGATCTAGCGTCTATGACTTACGGTTCAAGAATTAGCCTCAGAAACAGTGGGAAACAGTGCTTCTATACTAATTGCCAGGCGCTGAGACGAATGCCGCCAAGATCGAGCGTCTATGACTTACGGTTCAAGAATTAGCCTCTGAACATGCTGCCAATAGCTCGCCTGGGAAACATCCAGAGAGGTCCAAGATTGTGTTTTTTAGACTGGCTGCCACGAGCTGAAACGAATGCAGCCAAGAGCGAGCGTCTGTGACTTACGGTTCAAAAGTTATTCACAGAAACATGGTTCTGAACTTTGCTGCCAGCCGCGAAAGCGAAAATAACCAAGATCGAGCGTCTAGGATTTACTTGTCAATAGCTCGCCTGGGAAACATCCAGAGAAGTCAAAGACAGTGCTTCTATACTAATTGCCAGGCGCTGAGACGAATGCCGCCACGATCTAGCGTCTATGACTTACGGTTCAAGAATTAGCCTCAGAAACAGTGGAAACAGTGCTTCTATACTAATTGCCAGGCGCTGAGACGAATGCCGCCAAGATCGAGCGTCTATGACTTACGGTTCAAGAATTAGCCTCAGAAACAGTGGGAAACAGTGCTTCTATACTAATTGCCAGGCGCTGAGACGAATGCCGCCAAGATCGAGCGTCTATGACACGGTTCAAGAATTAGCCTCAGAAACAGTGGTTCTGAACATGCTGCCAATAGCTCGCCTGGGAAACATCCAGAGAAGTTCAAGATTGTGTTTTTAGACTGGCTGCCACGAGCTGAAACGAATGCAGCCAAGAGCGAGCGTCTGTGACTTACGGTTCAAAAGTTATTCACAGAAACATGGTTCTGAACTTTGCTGCCCGCCGCGAAAGCGAAAATAACCAAGATCGAGCGTCTAGGATTTACTTGTCAATAGCTCGCCTGGGAACTTCCAGAGAAGTCAAAGACAGTGATTCTATACTAATTGCCAGGCGCTGAGACGAATGCCGCCACGATCTAGCGTCTATGACTTACGGTTCAAGAATTAGCCTCAGAAACAGTGGGAAACAGTGCTTCTATACTAATTGCCAGGCGCTGAGACGAATGCCGCCAAGATCTAGCGTCTATGACTTACGGTTCAAGAATTAGCCTCAGAAACAGTGGGAAATAGTGCTTCTATACTAATTGCCAGGCGCTGAGACGAATGCCGCCAAGATCGAGCGTCTATGACTTACGGTTCAAGAATTAGCCTCAGAAACAGTGGTTCTGAACATGCTGCCAATAGCTCGCCTGGGAAACATCCAGAGAAGTCCAAGATTGTGTTTTTTAGACTGGCTGCCACGAGCTGAAACGAATGCAGCCAAGAGCGAGCGTCTGTGACTTACGGTTCAAAAGTTATTCACAGAAACATGGTTCTGAACTTTGCTGCCAGCCGCGAAAGCGAAAATAACCAAGATCGAGCGTCTAGGATTTACTTGTCAATAGCTCGCCTGGGAAACATCCAGAGAAGTCAAAGACAGTGCTCCTATACTAATTGGCAGGCGCTGAGACGAATGCCGCCAAGATCTAGCGTCTATGACTTACGGTTCAAGAATTAGCCTCAGAAACAGTGGGAAACAGTGCTTCTATACTAATTGCCAGGCGCTGAGACGAATGCCGCCAAGATCGAGCGTCTATGACTTACGGTTCAAGAATTAGCCTCAGAAACAGTGGTTCTGAACATGCTGCCAATAGCTCGCCTGGGAAACATCCAGAGAAGTCCAAGATAGTGTTTTTTAGACTGGCTGCCACGAGCTGAAACGAATGCAGCCAAGAGCGAGCGTCTGTGACTTACGGTTCAAAAGTTATTCACAGAAACATGGTTCTGAACTTTGCTGCCAGCCGCGAAAGCGAAAATAACCAAGATCGAGCGTCTAGGATTTACTTGTCAATAGCTCGCCTGGGAAACATCCAGAGAAGTCAAAGACAGTGCTTCTATACTAATTGCCAGGCGCTGAGACGAATGCCGCCAAGATCTAGCGTCTATGACTTACGGTTCAAGAATTAGCCTCAGAAACAGTGGGAATAGTGCTTCTATACTAATTGCCAGGCGCTGAGACGAATGCCGCCAAGATCGAGCGTCTATGACTTACGGTTCAAGAATTAGCCTCAGAAACAGTGGTTCTGAACATGCTGCCAATAGCTCGCCTGGGAAACATCCAGAGAAGTCCAAGATTGTGTTTTTTAGACTGGCTGCCACGAGCTGAAACGAATGCAGCCAAGAGCGAGCGTCTGTGACTTACGGTTCAAAAGTTATTCACAGAAACATGGTTCTGAACTTTGCTGCCAGCCGCGAAAGCGAAAATAACCAAGATCGAGCGTCTAGGATTTACTTGTCATAGCTCGCCTGGGAAACATCCAGAGAAGTCAAAGACAGTGCTCCTATACTAATTGCCAGGCGCTGAGACGAATGCCGCCAAGATCTAGCGTCTATGACTTACGGTTCAAGAATTAGCCTCAGAAACAGTGGGAAATAGTGCTTCTATACTAATTGCCAGGCGCTGAGACGAATGCCGCCAAGATCGAGCGTCTATGACTTACGGTTCAAGAATTAGCCTCAGAAACAGTGGGAAACAGTGCTTCTATACTAATTGCCAGGCGCTGAGACGAATGCCGCCAATATCGAGCGTCTATGACTTACGGTTCAAGAATTAGCCTCAGAAACAGTGGTTCTGAACATGCTGCCAATAGCTCGCCTGGGAAACATCCAGAGAAGTCCAAGATAGTGTTTTTTAGACTGGCTGCCACGAGCTGAAACGAATGCAGCCAAGAGCGAGCGTCTGTGACTTACGGTTCAAAAGTTATTCACAGAAACATGGTTCTGAACTTTGCTGCCAGCCGCGAAAGCGAAAATAACCAAGATCGAGCGTCTAGGATTTACTTGTCAATAGCTCGCCTGGGAAACATCCAGAGAAGTCAAAGACAGTGCTTCTATACTAATTGCCAGGCGCTGAGACGAATGCCGCCAAGATCTAGCGTCTATGACTTACGGTTCAAGAATTAGCCTCAGAAACAGTGGGAAATAGTGCTTCTATACTAATTGCCAGGCGCTGAGACGAATGCCGCCAAGATCGAGCGTCTATGACTTACGGTTCAAGAATTAGCCTCAGAAACAGTGGTTCTGAACATGCTGCCAATAGCTCGCCTGGGAAACATCCAGAGAAGTCCAAGATTGTGTTTTTTAGACTGGCTGCCACGAGCTGAAACGAATGCAGCCAAGAGCGAGCGTCTGTGACTTACGGTTCAAAAGTTATTCACAGAAACATGGTTCTGAACTTTGCTGCCAGCCGCGAAAGCGAAAATAACCAAGATCGAGCGTCTAGGATTTACTTTTCAATAGCTCGCCTGGGAAACATCCAGAGAAGTCAAAGACAGTGCTGCTATACTAATTGCCAGGCGCTGAGACGAATGCCGCCAAGATCTAGCGTCTATGACTTACGGTTCAAGAATTAGCCTCAGAAGCAGTGGGAAATAGTGCTTCTATACTAATTGCCAGGCGCTGAGACGAATGCCGCCAAGATCGAGCGTCTATGACTTACGGTTCAAGAATTAGCCTCAGAAACAGTGGTTCTGAACATGCTGCCAATAGCTCGCCTGGGAAACATCCAGAGAAGTCCAAGATTGTGTTTTTTAGACTGGCTGCCACGAGCTGAAACGAATGCAGCCAAGAGCGAGCGTCTGTGACTTACGGTTCAAAATTTATTCACAGAAACATGGTTCTGAACTTTGCTGCCAGCCGCGAAAGCGAAAATAACCAAGATCGAGCGTCTAGGATTTACTTGTCAATAGCTCGCCTGGGAAACATCCAGAGAAGTCAAAGACAGTGCTTCTGTACTAATTGCCAGGCGCTGAGACGAATGCCGCCAAGATCTAGCGTCTATGACTTACGGTTCAAGAATTAGCCTCAGAAACAGTGGGAAACAGTGCTTCTATACTAATTGCCAGGCGCTGAGACGAATGCCGCCAAGATCGAGCGTCTATGACTTACGGTTCAAGAATTAGCCTCTGAACATGCTGCCAATAGCTCGCCTGGGAAACATCCAGAGAGGTCCAAGATTGTGTTTTTTAGACTGGCTGCCACGAGCTGAAACGAATGCAGCCAAGAGCGAGCGTCTGTGACTTACGGTTCAAAAGTTATTCACAGAAACATGGTTCTGAACTTTGCTGCCAGCCGCGAAAGCGAAAATAACCAAGATCGAGCGTCTAGGATTTACTTGTCAATAGCTCGCCTGGGAAACATCCAGAGAAGTCAAAGACAGTGCTTCTATACTAATTGCCAGGCGCTGAGACGAATGCCGCCACGATCTAGCGTCTATGACTTACGGTTCAAGAATTAGCCTCAGAAACAGTGGGAAACAGTGCTTCTATACTAATTGCCAGGCGCTGAGACGAATGCCGCCAAGATCGAGCGTCTATGACTTACGGTTCAAGAATTAGCCTCAGAAACAGTGGTTCTGAACATGCTGCCAATAGCTCGCCTGGGAAACATCCAGAGAAGTCCAAGATTGTGTTTTTTAGACTGGCTGCCACGAGCTGAAACGAATGCAGCCAAGAGCGAGCGTCTGTGACTTACGGTTCAAAAGTTATTCACAGAAACATGGTTCTGAACTTTGCTGCCAGCCGCGAAAGCGAAAATAACCAAGATCGAGCGTCTAGGATTTACTTGTCAATAGCTCGCCTGGGAAACATCCAGAGAAGTCAAAGACAGTGCTTCTATACTAATTGCCAGGCGCTGAGACGAATGCCGCCAAGATCTAGCGTCTATGACTTACGGTTCAAGAATTAGCCTCAGAAACAGTGGGAAACAGTGCTTCTATACTAATTGCCAGGCGCTGAGACGAATGCCGCCAAGATCTAGCGTCTATGACTTACGGTTCAAGAATTAGCCTCAGAAACAGTGGGAAATAGTGCTTCTATACTAATTGCCAGGCGCTGAGACGAATGCCGCCAAGATCGAGCGTCTATGACTTACGGTTCAAGAATTAGCCTCAGAAACAGTGGTTCTGAACATGCTGCCAATAGCTCGCCTGGGAAACATCCAGAGAAGTCCAAGATTGTGTTTTTTAGACTGGCTGCCACGAGCTGAAACGAATGCAGCCAAGAGCGAGCGTCTGTGACTTACGGTTCAAGAGTTATTCACAGAAACATGGTTCTGAACTTTGCTGCCAGCCGCGAAAGCGAAAATAACCAAGATCGAGCGTCTAGGATTTACTTGTCAATAGCTCGCCTGGGAAACATCCAGAGAAGTCAAAGACAGTGCTTCTATACTAATTGCCAGGCGCTGAGACGAATGCCGCCAAGATCTAGCGTCTATGACTTACGGTTCAAGAATTAGCCTCAGAAACAGTGGGAAACAGTGCTTCTATACTAATTGCCAGGCGCTGAGACGAATGCCGCCAAGATCTAGCGTCT
>NW_027463135.1:0-38555 GCF_050947455.1 Rhinoderma darwinii
GCTCCGGTGTAGGACTGGTATCTACTACTATATGGTCACTGTATGGTGTAATATTATATGGTCTGCAGAGCGCCGGTGTAGGACTGGTATCTACTTCTATGTGGTCACTGTATGGTGTAATATTATATGGTCTGCAGAGCGCCGGTGTAGGACTGGTATCTACCACTATATGGTCACTGTATGGTGTAATATTATATGGTCTGCAGAGCTCCGGTGTAGGACTGGTATCTACCACTATATGGTCACTGTATGGGGTAATATTATATGGTCTGCAGAGTGCCGGTGTAGGACTGGTATCTACCACTATATGGTCACTGTATGGTATAATATTATATGGTCTGCAAATCGCTGGTGTAGGACTGGTATCTACCTCTATATGGTCACTATCTGGTATAATATTATATGGTCTGCAGAGTGCCGGTGTAGGACTGGTATCTACCTCTATATGGTCACTGTATGGTGTAATATTATATGGTCTGCAGAGTGCTGGTGTAGGACTGTTATCTATCACTATATGGTCACTGTATGGTGTAATATTATATGGTCTGCAGAGCGCTGGTGTAGGACTGGTATCTACCTCTATATGGTCACTGTATGGTGTAATATTATATGGTTTGCAGAGCGCTGGTGTAGGACTGGTATCTACCACTATATGGTCACTGTATGTTGTAATATTATATGGTCTGCAGAGCTCCGGTGTAGGATTGGTATATACCACTATATGGGCACTGTATGGTGTAATATTATATGTCTGTAGAGCTCCGGTGTAGGACTGGTATCTACCACTATATGGTCACTGTATGGTGTAATATTATATGGTCTGCAGAGCGCTGGTGTAGGACTGGTATCTACCACTATATCATCACTGTATGGGGTAATATTATATGGTCTGCAGAGCGCTGGTGTAGGACTGGTATCTACCACTATATGGTCACTGTATGGTGTAATATTATATGGTCTGCAGAGCGCTGGTGTAGGTCTGGTATCTAACACTATATGGTCACTGTGTGGTGTGATATTATATAGTCTGCAGAGCGCTGGTGTAGGACTGGTATCTACCTCTATATGGTCACTGTATGGTGTAATATTATATGGTCTGTAGAGCGCTGGTGTAGGACTGGTATCTACCACTATATGGTCACTCTATGGTGTAATATTACATGGTCTGCAAAGCGCCGGTGTAGGACTGGTATCTACCACTATATGGTCACTCTATGGTGTAATATTACATGGTCTGCAGAGCGCCGGTGTAGGACTGGTATCTACCACTATATGGTCACTGTATGGTGTAATATTATATGGTCTGCAGAGCGCTGGTGTGGGACTGGTATCCCCCACTATATGGTCACTGTATGGTGTAATATTATATGGTCTGCAAAACGCCGATGTAGGACTGGTATCTACCACTATATGGTCACTGTATGGTGTAATATTATATGGTCTGCAGAGTGCTGGTGTAGTACTGGTATCTACCACTATATGGTCACTGTATGGTGTAATATTATATGGTCTGCAGAGCGCCTGTGTAGGACTGGTATCTACCTCTATATGGTCACTGTATGGTGTAATATTATATGGTCTGCAGAGCTCCGGTGTAGGACTGGTATCTACCACTATTTGGTCACTGTATGGTGTAATATTATATGGTCTGCAGAGTGCCGGTGTAGGACTGGTATCTACCTCTATATGGTCACTGTATGGTGTAATATTATATGGTCTGCAGAGTGCTGGTGTAGGACTGTTATCTATCACTATATGGTCACTGTATGGTGTAATATTATATGGTCTGCAGAGCGCTGGTGTAGGACTGGTATCTACCACTATATGGTCACTGTATGGTGTAATATTATATGGTCTGCAGAGCGCTGGTGTAGGACTGGTATCTAACACTATATGGTCACTGTATGGTGTAATATTATATGGTCTGCAGAGCGCTGGTGTGGGACTGGTATCTACCTCTATATGGTCACTGTGTGGTGTAATATTATATAGTCTGCAGAGCGCTGGTGTAGGACTGGTATCTACCTCTATATGGTCACTGTATGGTGTAATATTATATGGTCTGTAGAGCGCTGGTGTAGGACTGGTATCTACCACTATATGGTCACTGTATGGTGTAATATTATATGGTCTGCAGAGCACCGGTGTAGGACTGGTATCTACCACTATATGGTCACTGTATGGTGTAATATTATATGGTCTGTATAGCGCCGGTGTAGGACAGGTATCTACCACTATATGGTCACTCTATGGTGTAATATTACATGGTCTGCAGAGCGCCGGTGTAGGACTGGTATCTACCACTATATGGTCACTGTATGGTGTAATATTATATGGTCTGTAGAGCGCCGGTGTAGGACTGGTATCTACCACTATATGGTCACTGTATGGTGTAATATTATATGGTCTGCAGAGTGCCGGTGTAGGACTGGTATCTACCACTATATGGTCACTGTATGGTGTAATATTATATGGTCTGCAGAGCGCTGGTGTAGGACTGGTATCTACCACTATATGGTCACTGTATGGTGTAATATTATATGGTCTGCAGAGCTCCGGTGTAGGACTGGTATCTACCACTATATGGTCACTGTATACAGGTAATATTATATGGTCTGCAGAGCGCTGGTGTAGGACTGGTATCTACCACTATATGGTCACTGTATGGTGTAATATTATATGGTTTGCAGAGCGCTGGTGTAGGACTGATATCTATCACTATATGGTCACTGTATGGTGTAATATTATATGGTCTGCAGAGCGCTGATGTAGGACTGGTATCTACCACTATATGGTCACTGTATGGTGTAATATTATATGGTCTGCAGAGCGCTGGTGTAGGACTGGTATCTACCACTATATGGTCACTGTATGGTGTAATATTATATGTCTGTAGACCGCCGGTGTAGGACTAGTATCTACCACTATATGGTCACTGCATGGTGTAATATTATATGTCTGTAGAGTGCCGGTGTAGGACTGGTATCTACCACTATATGGTCACTGTGTGGTGTAATATTATATGTCTGTAGAGCGCCGGTGTAGGACTAGTATCTACCACTATATGGTCACTGTATGGTGTAATATTATATGGTCTGCAGAGCTCCGGTGTAGGACTGGTATCTACCACTATATGGTCACTGTATGGAGTAATATTATATGGTCTGCAGAGCGCTGGTGTAGGACTGGTATCTACCACTATATGGTCACTGTATGGTGTAATATTATATGGTATGTAGAGCGCTGGTGTAGGACTGATATCTACCACTATATGGTCACTGTATGGTGTAATATTATATGGTCTGCAGAGCTCCGGTGTAGGACTGGTATCTACCTCTATATGGTCACTGTATGGTGTAATATTATATGGTCTGCAGAGCGCTGGTGTAGGACTGGTATCTACTACTATATGGTCACTGTATGGTGTAATATTATATGGTCTGTAGAGCGCTGGTGTAGGACTGGTATCTATTACTATATGGTCACTGTATGGTGTAATATTATATGGAGTGCAGAGCACCGGTGTAGGACTGGTATCTACCTCTATATGGTCACTGTATGGTGTAACATTATATGGTCTGCAGAGCGCCGGTGTAGGACTGCTATCTACCACTATATGGTCACTGTATGGTGTAATATAATATGGTCTGCAGAGCGCTGGTGTAGGACTGGTATCTACCACTATATGGTCACTGCATGGTGTAATATTATATGGTCTGCAGAGCGCTGGTGTAGGACTGGTATCTACCACTATATGGTCACTGTATGGTGTAATATTATATGGTCTGTAGAGCGCTGGTGTAGGACTGGTATATACCACTATATGGTCACTGTATGGTGTAATATTATATGGACTGCAGAGTGCCGGTGTAGGACTGGTATCTACCACTATATGGTCACTGTATGGAGTAATATTATATGGTCTGCAGAGCGCTGGTGTAGGACTGGTATCTACCACTATATGGTCACTGTATGGTGTAATATTATATGGTCTGCAGAGCGCTGGTGTAGGACTGGTATCTACCACTATATGGTCACTGTATGGTGTAATATTATATGGTCTGCAGAGCGCCGGTGTAGGACTGGTATCTACCACTATATCATCACTGTATGGTGTAATATTATATGGTCTGCAGAGCGCTGGTGTAGGACTGGTATCTACCACTATATGGTCACTGTATGGTGTAATATTATATGGTCTGCAGAGCGCTGGTATAGGACTGGTATCTACCACTATATGGTCACTGTATGGTGTAATATTATATGGTCTGCAGAGCTCCGGTGTAGGACTGGTATCTACCACTATATGGTCACTGTATACAGGTAATACTATATGGTCTGCAGAGCGCTGGTGTAGGACTGGTATCTACCACTATATGGTCACTGTATGGTGTAATATTATATGGTCTGCAGAGCGCCGGTGTAGGACTGGTATATACCACTATATGGTCACTGTATGGAGTAATATTATATGGTCTGCAGAGTGCCGGTGTAGGACTGGTATCTATCACTATATGGTCACTGTATGGTGTAATATTATATGGTCTGTAGAGTGCCGGTGTAGGACTGGTATCTATCACTATATGGTCACTGTATGGTGTAATATTATATGGTCTGTAGAGCGCTGGTGTAGGACTGGTATCTACCACTATATGGTCACTGTATGGTGTTATATTATATGGTCTGCAGAGCGCTGGTGTAGGACTGGTATCTACCACTATATGGTCACTGTATACAGGTAATATTATATGGTCTGTAGAGCGCTGGTGTAGGACTGGTATCTACCACTATATGGTCACTGTATGGTGTAATATTATATGGTCTGCAGAGTGCCGGTGTAGGACTGGTATCTACCACTTTATGGTCACTGTATGGGGTAATATTATATGGTCTGTAGAGCTCCGGTGTAGGACTGGTATATACCACTATATGGTTACTGTATGGTGTAATATTATATGGTCTGCAGAGCGCTGATGTAGGAATAGTATCTACCACTATATGGTCACTGTATGGTGTAATATTATATGGTCTGCAGAGCGCTGATGTAGGACTAGTATCTACCACTATATGGTCACTGTATGGTGTAATATTATATGGTCTGCAGAGCGCTGATGTAGGACTAGTATCTACCACTATATGGTCACTGTATGGTGTAATATAATATAGTCTGCAGAGCGCTGGTGTAGGACTGGTATCTACCACTATATGGTCACTGTATGATGTAATATTATATGGTCTGTAGAGCGCTGGTGTAGGACTGTTATCTATCTCTATATGGTCACTGTATGGTGTAATATTATATGGTCTGTAGAGCGCTGGTGTAGGACTGTTATCTATCTCTATATGGTCAATGTGTGGTGTAATATTATATGGTCTGCAGAGCGCTGGTGTAGGACTGGTATCTACCACTATATGGTCACTGTATGGTGTAATATTATATGGTCTGCAGAGCTCCGGTGTAGGACTGGTATCTACCACTATATGGTCACTGTATGGTGTAATATTATATGGTCTGCAGAGCGCTGGTGTAGGACTGGTATCTAACACTATATGGTCACTGTATTGGGTAATATTATATGGTCTGCAGAGTGCCGGTGTAGGACTGGTATCTACCACTATATGGTCACTGTATGGTGTAATATTATATGGTCTGCAGAGCGCCGGTGTAGGACTGGTATCTACCACTATATGGTCACTGTATGGTGTAATATTATATGGTCTGCAGAGCGCGGTGTAGGACTGGTATCTACCTCTATATGGTCACTGTATGGTGTAATATTATATGGTCTGCAGAGCGCTGGTGTAGGACTGGTATCTATCTCTATATGGTCACTGTGTGGTGTAATATTATATGGTCTGCAGAGCGCTGGTGTAGGACTGTTATCTACCACTATATGGTCACTGTATGGTGTAATATTATATGGTCTGCAGAGCTCCGGTGTAGGACTGGTATCTACAACTATATGGTCACTGTATGGTGTAATATTATATGGTCTGCAGAGCGCTGGTGTAGGACTGGTATCTACCACTATATGGTCACTGTATGGGGTAATATTATATGGTCTGCAGAGCTCCGGTGTAGGACTGGTATCTACCACTATATGGTCACTGTATACAGGTTATATTATATGGTCTGCAGAGCGCTGGTGTAGGACTGGTATCTACCACTATATGGTCACTGTATGGTGTAATATTATATGGTCTGCAGAGCTCCGGTGTAGGACTGGTATCTACCACTATATGGTCACTGTATGATGTAATATTATATGGTCTGCAGAGCGCTGGTGTAGGACTGGTATCTACCACTATATGGTCACTGTATGGTGTAATATTATATGGTCTGTAGAGCTCCGGTGTAGGACTGGTATCTACCACTATATGGTCACTGTATGGGGTAATA
Source organism: Rhinoderma darwinii (assembly GCF_050947455.1). NCBI lineage: Eukaryota > Metazoa > Chordata > Amphibia > Anura > Rhinodermatidae > Rhinoderma > Rhinoderma darwinii. The sequence goes on from NW_027463135.1 coordinate 6,401, forward strand.
TTATATGGTCTGTAGAGCGCTGGTGTAGGACTGGTATCTACCTCTATATGGTCACTGTATGGTGTAATATTATATGGTCTGCAGAGCTCCGGTGTAGGACTGGTATCTACCACTATATGGTCACTGTATGGTGTAATATTATATGGTCTGCAGAGCACCGGTGTAGGACTGGTATCTACCACTATATGGTCACTGTATGGTGTAATATTATATGGTCTGCAGAGCTCCGGTGTAGGACTGGTATCTACCACTATATGGTCACTGTATGGTGTAATATTATATGGTCTGCAGAGCGCTGGTGTAGGACTGGTATCTACCACTATATGGTCACTGTATGGTGTAATATTATATGGTCTGCAGAGCGCTGGGGTAGGACTGGTGTCTACCACTATATGGTCACTGTATGGGGTAATATTATATGGTCTGCAGAGCGCCGGTGTAGGACTGGTATCTACCACTATATGGTCACTGTATGGTGTAATATTATATGGTCTGCAGAGCGCTGGTGTAGGACTAGTATCTACCACTATATGGTGACTGTATACAGGTAATATTATATGGTCTGCAGAGCTCCGGTGTAGGACTGGTATCTACCACTATATGGTCACTGTATGGTGTAATATTATATGGTCTGCAGAGCTCCGGTGTAGGACTGGTATCTACCACTATATGGTCACTGTATGGTGTAATATTATATGGTCTGCAGAGTGCCGGTGTAGGACTGGTATCTAGCACTATATGGTCACTGTATACAGGTAATATTATATGGTCTGCAGAGCGCCGGTGTAGGACTGGTATCTACCACTATATGGTCACTGTATGGTGTAATATTATATGGTTTGCATAGCTCCGGTATAGGACTGGTATCTACCACTATGTGGTCACTGTATGGTGTAATATTATATGGTCTGCAGAGTGCCGGTGTAGGACTGGTATCTACCACTATATGGTCACTGTATGGTGTAATATTATATGGTCTGCAGAGTGCCGGTGTAGGACCGGTATCTACCACTATATGGTCACTGTATGGTGTAATATTATATGGTCTGCAGAGCGCCGGTGTAGGACTGGTATCTACCTCTATATGGTGACTGTATGGTGTAATATTATATGGTCTGCAGAGCGCTGGTGTAGGACTGGTATCTACCACTATATGGTCACTGTATGGTGTAATATTATATGGTCTGCAGAGCGCTGGTGTAGGACTGGTATATACCACTATATGGTCACTGTATGGTGTAATACTATATGGTCTGCAGAGCGCTGGTGTAGGACTGGTATCTACCACTATATGGTCACTATATGGTGTAATATTATATGGTCTGTAGAGCGCCGGTGTAGGACTGGTATCTATCTCTATATGGTCACTGTATGGTGTAATATTACATGGTCTGCAGAGCGCCGGTGTAGGACTGGTATCTACCACTATATGGTCACTGTATGGTGTAATATTATATGGTCTGCAGAGCTCCGGTGTAGGACTGGTATCTACCTCTATATGGTCACTGTATGGTGTAATATTATATGGTCTGCAGAGCGCTGGTGTAGGACTGGTATCTACCACTATATGGTCACTGTATGGAGTAATATTATATGGTCTGCAGAGTGCTGGTGTAGGACTGGTATCTACCACTATATGGTCACTGTATGGTGTAAAATTATATGGTCTGCAGAGCGCTGGTGTAGGACTGGTATCTACCACTATATGGTCACTGTATGGGGTAATATTATATGGTCTGCAGAGCGCTGGTGTAGGACTGGTATCTACCACTATATGGTCACTGTATGGTGTAATATTATATGGTCTGCAGAGCTCCGGTGTAGGACTGGTATCTACCTCTATATGGTCACTGTATGGTGTAATATTATATGGTCTTTAGAGCGCCGGTGGAGGACTGGTATCTACCTCTATATGGTCACTGTGTGGTGTAATATTATATGGTCTGCAGAGTGCCGGTGTAGGACTGGTATCTACCACTATATGGTCACTGTATGGTGTAATATTATATGGTCTGCAGAGCTCCGGTGTAGGACTGGTATCTACCTCTATATGGTCACTGTATGGTGTAATATTATATGGTCTGCAGAGCGCCGGTGTAGGACTGGTATGTACCACTATATGGTCACTGTATGGTGTAATATTATATGGTCTGCAGAGCTCCGGTGTAGGACTGGTATCTACCACTATATGGTCACTGTATGGTGTAATATTATATGGTCTGCAGAGCGCCGGTGTAGGACTGGTATCTACCACTATATGGTCACTGTATGGTGTAATATTATATGGTCTGTAGAGAGCTGGTGTAGGACTGGTATCTACCACTATATGGTCACTGTATGGTGTAATATTATATGTTCTGCAGAGCGCTGGTGTAGGACTGGTATCTACCACTATATGGTCACTGTATGGTGTAATATTATATGGTCTGCAGAGCGCCGGTGTAGGACTGGTATCTACCACTATATGGTCACTGTATGGTGTAATATTATATGGTCTGCAGAGCGCCGGTGTAGGACTGGTATCTACCACTATATGGTCACTGTATGGTGTAATATTATATGGTCTGCAGAGCTCCGGTGTAGGACTGGTATCTACCACTATATGGTCACTGTGTGGAGTAATATCGGTCTTTGGTTACTACACAATCGTGGTCACATTATTTCTGTAAAGCTGACAGGGGGCCCCATGAAGTTTTTCGTCTGGTGGGCTCAAGGTACTCCCGTCCGACACTGATTATCTAGTTCTATAATCTGGGCTCCGGAGACATAATAAGAAGCATGGTGATGATAGACGTTCTTTCCGTTCTTCCGAGACGGATTGTGATAAACCACCACAGGGAGGCGCTGGAGTTGTCAATTCTCATTTATTTTATTACAAAGAGATTTCCACATTAAAAAGGAGTTTTGTATAAAAGTTGGCACTTGTGAACTGGTAACACAAAGGGAGAAGTCGGGTAAATAGCAGTGTCCCTTGTGCCCAGTATCCACCCTGTAATACAATAATCCTCACAACCCCCCTCCCCCGCCCCAATCACCCCAACATATTCTTCTTAAATACAAAGGAAGCGACACAGCTGTTTTTTTGGAGTACAATAAATACGTTTCTGAGATACACATAGACATGTCTGCTGGCTGTAACGCTGAGGGGCTGCAGATGTGCGAGGGTACGGAGCCGTGACTGGTGGGGGATGAGCAGAGATTACGAGAAATGTTCCCGGCCAGTAATCCTTACATGACTGAACCTGAGGCTCTGAAATGTTAACATTCGGTGTGGATGACCATAAAGACTAGGACACAGGAGATGTGGTGGTCTGGTCTATAGCAGCCGGTCTTTCTTGCGCCCCCTAGTGGGTGTTACAACATGAAAAACGGGTCCTCACTTCTTGCCATAGACCGGACATCTTTTTATGAACCCCTCCCCCAGTCATATACATAGTTGTACCTTCACTGTGAGCTGGGAGGATAATATTTCGCTAATTACAGATGTCGAATTGTCGGGGTAAAACTGACACTGAAATAAATACTTGTAATACTGACGGTGCTTCTAAGGGTCGGGGTTATAATGACCTGGTGCAGCGGGGGGGGGGGGGGGTAATACTGACAGTATAATAGTTACAGGTAGCTTATTAATCTCCTCATCATCTACTGAGAAGCAGCGTCTTCATACAGGGAATAGAGAGGAGTCCGCGTCCACTACAGGTGCATTATGGGGAATATCCGCTGTATATGCCACTAGCAGATTATGGCATTCATTGGCCAATAGTACAGGAGTGGAGATGCCAAGAATTCACGGCACCGGCTCTGTGATATGAGAGAAGTTCCCTCAACGTCTCGTGGTGAGAAGAAGGAAAAAGAGGAACTGACCTCCGACTACGACTACAGAGACACAGGGAGCGGGAGGAGAGTCCTAAAGACCAATGAATATCTATGTGAGCGGCCGGCATGAAGAGGCTCCTCAGAGGTGGACAGCGACACACAATGGCCACTCAATAATAGACAACGCACGCTTCTTCCTCATGATTAGTACCGTACATACAAGGCTGGGGACTGTGAAGGACTCTTCATGTAACACGTGGATTTATTGCTTGGTCTGAGAAGACCCATGTGTCAGACCGACGGGACAAGGAAGTCTTTATTATACACGTGGTGGCCGGTTATTGGCTGTAGGACGGACACCACAAGAACCTGGATGACATTGCATAGTGAGAGCAAAACCATTTCCAGAACCCCCGATATCCAGTTGCTGGCAGTCTCCCGCTGTGCGAGACACGTCCATCCATTAAATATTACCTAGTAAGGGCTCCTTTACACGGGGCGATTATCGGGCAGATCATTAGTTCATAGAACGCTTGTTGCCGTAATTTCCCTGTGCAAACATGGCAGCGATCAGCAGATGAGCGAGCAAACAACGGGGATAAACGAGCAATCGCCGGAGATTGTGTAAGTCAATAAGAACGGTTGAGAGCGTATCCTGCTGACCGGGGGCTGCGATCTGCAGAAAAGTTCATCTGTATTGGATTTTTTTAGTCGTGGTCAGACGCTAAGGACCTCCCTATAGTAAGGACCTCCCTATTGTAAGGACCTCCCTATTGTAAGGACCTCCTTATAGTAAGGACCTCCCTATTGTAAGGACCTCCCTATTGTACGGACCTCCCTATTGTAAGAACCTCCCTATTGTAAGGACCTCCCTATAGTAAGGATCTCCCTATTGTAAGCACCTCCCTATTGTAAGGACCTGCAACAGTCACACTTATTATTTATTTATGGTGTTCAGGTGGCATTGGGGTTCGCAGAGCGCTGTCACCATTTTTGTATATTGTACAGAAAGTCGTTCATGGTGCAGAGATCTGCATGTCATTAATAGAAGCCCAGACCGCGCTTCAAGGGGAAGAGCGATAAATGATGGGTGTTATCATCCGGAAAGACAAGTCCCCCAGAAACCTCTGAAACCAACACTGTATGGCAGCTGTAGTGCCCCCATAACCACTTTTCGGACCCTGTCTAGCAAAAATGTTTAAATTCCAAGTTAAAGTGACTTCATGTACGTCCCCCGCCCCAATGTGACGTCTTCATGAATTACAGCTCCGGATGTTTGTGTCTCTTGTCCATTACTGTAGACTGAAGATATTCTATACAGTTGTGTCAGGGGGTGTAGGGTATGGTCATATCCAGTAATCGGCTCATGTTGGGGGCTGTAGTGTTCTATATATAGAGTATAATAGAGTTGTATTATGTCATGTCCAGTGGTCGGGTCATGTTGGGGGTTGTAGTGTTTATGTATAGAGTATAATAGAGTTGTATTAGGTCATGTCCAGTGGTCGGGTCATGCTGGGGGTTGTAGTGTTCTCTGTATAGAGTATAATAGAGTTGTATTATATAATGTCCAGTGGTCGGGTCATGCTGGGGGTTGTAGTGTTCTATATATAGAGTATAATAGAGTTGTATTATGTCATGTCCAGTGGTTGGGTCATGCTGGGGGTTGTAGTGTTTATGTATAGAGTATAATAGAGTTGGATTATATCATGTCCAGTGGTTAGGTCATGCTGGGGGTTGTAGTGTTTATGTATAGAGTATAATAGAGTTGTAGTATATCATGTCCAGTGGTCGGGTCATGTTGGGGGTTGTAGTGTTTATGTATAGAGTATAATAGAGTTGTATTAGGTCATGTCCAGTGGTCGGGTCATGTTGGGGGTTGTAGTGTAGCACATGCAGCAAATCCTGGTAATCCTAATTCCTTCCTCTATAGAGAGGTGAGCAAATGATACCTGTATCCAATACCATCACTTCCACACCTAACAGCAAACTTCCTAAATACTATCCCCAGTCTCTGCCATGAGGTGCCCACATAATACTCATCTACCGGTCATCTATCACTTTCATGTAAACAAACATTCCTTAATCCATCGTCCGTCTTAGGTCACACATCTGGTCAGGCTCACAGGACTGAGATTATATGTCATGTCAAGGTCCCGTGATCCGGATATGGCTCAGCCCTTGCGGATTGTGTGCAGCTGCTGGTGAGCAGGTCCCGCCTGATATGTAGAAAATGTAAAAAAAAGAAGCTAGCTGCCCGTCTGGGGCAGGACTGCGTGTCGGTCAACATTAAGGCCGCGTGGAGCATTGACATTACAAGTCTCAAGTGTCACGTGCGGCAAGAATCATGGAGCTGCCAACCCCTGGTCAACAGAGGGAACCTCTGATGAAACATCATAGAAGGACTATCCTTCAACATGGCCTCGGAGAACATCTAAGAGGGGTCGGTCCTGGGCCCCTCACATTCTATGGCATTGGGCTTCATACTCTGCAGACTTTATGGTCTTTAAACTTTTAGTCTCTTACCACAAGAATCATCCTCACCATCTCAGACTCTTCCTTTCCCTATGTGTCTCTATCCTCCACTTTCACTGATCTCATTAAATTCTTAGTTCCCCATCACCAGAAGGGTCAAGATTATGCTCTGCACTGAGGACAGAGGCGGATGGGCCCTGGGAGATACCAAATGGGGAAACAACCGGTGAGCGTGCGGCTAGAGGAGACAACGATGGAGAGAAGCTAGGTGGAATGACAGAGGAGGACAGAGAAGCTTCATGGGTTATAGGAGAACGGCGTAGGGAGGAGAAGTTAGGGAAGGTTCTGCCCACCGCAGGCTTAGGCGGCACAGTCTTGGCCCCTGGGTGAGCAACAGATGTAATAAGAGGAGGGGGATCAATACGAGGTTGAGGAATTGCTTTTGGTTTTGGCTGGAAAGGTTTTCTTAATGCCGACTCATCTTTGAGTCGCGCAATCTCCATGAACACACTGGCCAATGGCTGAAACTGGGGACACCAGTTCAGCAGATAATCCCAGTTGTAGCTGCCACGTAACTCCTCATCACTCGCAACAATAGCTGTTAATGATCCTTCTACTGATGGTTTGCCATTTTCAGGGAAAGAATAGTCCTTTGGGTGCGACATACTGAGCCCACACCCCACCCCCATAAACGCACCCCCTCCCCCACTGTCATCTCGATAGAGTGTCGCCTGACCAGAACCCTTTTTGTTCTTAAACCATTGTCCACTGTCCATAGAGGGGTCACAGGAGATATCAGACAGCTGGTCAGCATCTTGTTGTATACCGGAGTCTGGACCGCGTGCAGACATGTGTTCTTGCATAGAGGAGGTGATGCTTGCAACGCGAGGGTATTCATTGATCATGCGGATCTCATCATCTTCTGCCGCTTCAGCTGATCCCCGGCCACTCGAATGCGAGGGATCTAGAGACCCCCCTCTAGTATAAGATCCATCCACAGTGGAAGATTCCATAGAGTAACCTGGAAGAGTTTGGTGATAAATCCGGTCACCACTACCCAGTGCTGATTTATCGTGCCCCATTCTCTGTAGGGAACTTCCTTGTAAAGTGTCCAGTTGGGCATCAGCTTCTTCACTTTTCTTCTGCATCCCCCGGGACCTGCAGACCACCAGAATAATTGCAACTGCAGCTAAAACCACAACTACGGCCAATGATGAAGCGACAGATACAATTAGTAGTAGATTCAGATCAGGGGCCAAACCAAAAGAGGTGTGTGTGATGTCCACCGTCAGCGGGGCCACGGCTACACGTGATGCTGGGAGGGGGCTGTGAGCATGAACTTCCAGAGTCATTTCCCTTGTCTCTCTTTTAGAGCGACCAGAGCGGTGTCTCTGACTGTCTACTTTCAGATAGATCTGACCCGTCGTTTCATTCATTCCAAAGTAGGGTGATGGTTTAGAAAAGGAGTAGAAGACCAGCCCGTCAGCGCCTTCATCCTCGTCCGTTGCCTGCACCTGGCCAATAATCTGGCCTTTGTTAGCGCTTTCTGGCACCTCAAAATTATAGTATTGGGCAACAAATACGGGGTCGTACTCATCTTCTCCGGTCACCAGAACCTGCACCGTGACTGTAGCAGAGAAGTTGCCGGCGTCTGTTGCTTTGATTATCATGTTGAAGGTTTTGCTGCGCTCATAGTCGAAGCTTTGCCGGGACAGCAGTTCTCCTGACGTCCTGTTCACAGAAAATACATCTTTTCCAGTCAGTAGTCCCGGTTCTGTTGCCGGAAGCTCTAGCACGGTATATAGCAGCTGGCCAAACGTTCCTGTGTCCAGGTCAATGGCATGAATGATGGTAAGTAAAGTGTTTGCCGGCTGGTTTTCCCGAATACTCGTGGTCAGAATCTGTACTGGAAAGTAAGGCTTGTTGTCATTGATGTCACGAACTTCCACAGTGACAGGAGCAAGAGCAAAATGTACCAGGCCACCGTGCCCATCGAACGCCAGGACTACCAGTGCATGCACGGCCTCCCGCTCCCTGTCCAGCTGACGCACCAGCTTTATTGCTCCTGTTGCTTCATTGATGTGAAAAAGTCGACTTTCATCCCCTGATGTGATTCTGTAATGCACCAGCCCATTGTGACCCGTGTCAGAGTCCTGCGCCAATACCCGGAGCACCTCCGAGCCAACAGGTGCCGCTTCACTAAGAAGTACGGTGTAATCCGGCCGTGGGAATACCGGAGGGTTATCATTAACGTCCAGTACAGTGATGAGTACATGGACAGAGCGACTTCTCTGGGGGACACCCCTATCAGACGCGCCCACAGTCAGATTATAGGAGTGAGTGCTCTCAAAATCCAGACTATCTGTTAAGATGATTGAACCAATTTGCTGAAATTGCCCATTCCAGAAGCGCACGGCACTCTGGACTTGGAAGACGTTACCAATATTCCCACTCAGAATGGTGTAATCCAGGACTGAATTCTCTGGGGTCAAGTCTGCATCCGTGGCCTCTAAAATCAAGATGGTGCTGCTGAGCGGGAGGTCCTCCGGGACCACAGCAGAGTATTCTTGCTGGAGGAAAGTGGGGACATGGTCATTAACATCCAGAACCAGAATCTGCACCATTACAAGAGAGGAAAGACTTGGGGATCCCTGATCTCGAGCTTCTACCAGCACCTCCACCACAGCCCGCGACGTCTCCAGCTCCAGGGGCCGCAACGTGAACAGGGTCCCTGAAAATAGAAGAATGAGAAACCGGTAATTGACCAGACACAAAACCGGAACAAGAGGAACGTACGTGTCTAATGACAAATCTATCACCACAGGAATCCTACAGTCATGTAAGAAAGTAAGTACACCCCACGGCAAGTTACCATCTGTGGACATCTCCGTATCTGATCCCCAGAATATAAAGATGGAGGGAAAAAAACAAGAACAAAGTGATTTCAAACATTCAACAAAAAATCCACAGTAATGACATTTTCTACAATGGAAAAAGTAAATGCCCTAATCTCTGGTACTGCCCCCTGGCTGTAATTTCTGGTATTGCCCCCTTGACTCTAATCACTCGTATTGCTCCCTGGCTGTAATCCCTGGTATTGCCCCCTGGCTGTAATCCTTGGACGTCATGTGTACTCACAATCCTGACACCTGCTGACTCTTTTCTGTGAGATTTCGTTTCCCTTGCTGCAAATCTCACAGAAAAGATTCAGAAGTGTCAGGATTGTGAATACACATGACGTCCAGGCTGGAGGTGATGTGTATTCATTATCTGGACACTTGATTAACGTTAATCTCTGTGTATGCGGCTGCACATCGCTGCTGTGTAAATGAATGGAGAGGAGTGTATGATGCTGACTGGTCACTGATTGGTCAGCGTCATACACGTAAACACGCCCAGTTGTCCATTTCAAACCTCATTTGCATATATATAAAATAGCTCATAACTTGGCCAAAAATGAATGTTTTTTTTTAAAACAAAACGTTTCTGTTCTCGACATTGCAGCGCCGATCACATGCAATAGGAGATAGGGATGTGAGAATCTGGTGACAGCCTCTTTAAGTCACTTTCTTATCATTTTTCCTTCACTTCTATCCGTGAATGAATCTACATGTTGTTGTGCTCACGTATTCTGAAGAATCTCAGACTTTCCGTGGGGTGCACTTATTTTTCCCGTGCAGGACGGGCCTGTAAAGCGCAGGATTGGGGCTGGATTGTTATATTACCATTATCTGGATCGATGTGGAAGGCGCCGGGACCAGAAGACAACACTTTATAAGTGACTCTGCCCATCTCCCCGGAGTCCCGATCAGTGGCAGAAATAGTGATAAGCGGCGTCCGCGCCTCAGTGTGTTCTAGAATTGTGACCTGATGGGTAGAAATGATTCATTACTGTCACATCTATAACACCGGAGGGACCAATAAGCAGAGGATCCTCCACATAAAGCAGCCAGAAGCGGGTCACCCTGGGGTACATGTGGCGGGGGGTCACCCCGGGGGACATGTGGTGGGGGGTCACCCCGGGGTACATGTGCCGGGGGGGTAACCCCAGGGGACATGTGGCAAGGGGCCACCCCGGGGGGTATATGTGGCGGGGGTTCATGCCGGGGTACATCTGGCGGGGGGTCACCCCGGGGGACATGTGGCGGGAGTCACCCCGGGGGACATGTGGCGGGGGGTCATGCCAGGAGACATGTGGTGGGGGGGGTCACCCCGGGGGCTACATGTGGTGGGGGGTGGTCACCCCGGGGGACATGTGGCAGGGGGTCACCCCGGGGGACATGTGGCGGGGGTGATACCTGGTATAAGCTCTGTTTGAACTCCGGGGCGTTATCGTTGACATCCTGTAGAGTCAGTCGCACATCTGCCCTTGTCTGGTGTTTCCCGTCTGATGTCTGTACTGATAAAGTATAGGATGCCCGCTCCTCATAGTCCAGGGGCTCGGTAAGCCGTATCTGCCCACCGTAACGGAAGATGCTGAAAGTGCTTCCCGGAGACCCATCTATGGTCAGAAGGTACCACAAAGGGGGGCCAGAGTCCACGTCATTGGCTGTCACCTGAGCAATCTCTGACCCAATGAGAGCATCTGTAGACAAGCATGGACAAGCATGAGGATGAAGTCAATTCTCCATCATATGTCCCTGTCTGACCCCCCAGGAATGAGCGCAGCACCGCCTTACAAAGACCAAAATAGACCAATCACCAGGTCCAAGGGGCACAATCACCGGGTCCAGGGGGCACAATCACCGGGTCCAGGGGCCACAATCGCCGGGTCCAGGGGGCGCAATCACCGGGTTCAGGGGCCACAATCACCGGGTCCAGGGGACACAATCACAGGGTCCAGGGGCCACAATCATTGGGTCCAGGGGCCGCAATCACCGGGTCCAGGGCCCGCAATCACCGGGTCCAGGGGCGCAATCACCGGGTCCAGGGGGTGCAATCACCGGGTCCAGGGGCCGCAATCACCGGGTCCAGGGGCCGCAATCACCGCGAAGAGGAGAAATATCGGCTTGTGACTTATGCCGGTCTCCGCTTCTTCTGGATCAACATTGCAGGACAACTGGCTGAGCCGGGGGGGGGATCAGTCTTACATTCTGGGTGACTTTACTGGCGGTCACACCTTCTAGAATAGGATATAATGGCGTCTCTCTCCACACACACCTAGAGCTGCGTACACACAATCTGATACTATAGAGGAGGGCCTGATTATAGGTGGCGAGCTGCTGGCTTAGGCCGATCTTTTCGTAATATAACTCATGGTATTAAGTGATAAGGACTTTTATAGGGAGACTTTAGAATAAAAATCTATTCACTTACCCTCCCGGACACTGAGCTCCAGCTGGAGGGGAATAGTTGGACTATTATCATTTATATCCATCACTAACAGAGTGAGCGTTGCCGATCCAGTGAGTGGAGGGGACCCCCGATCCATCGCTGTGACCACCAACCTGGAAAGAGACACAAGCAATGTACAATTATCAGACTGCATGCAGAAACTGAGCTTAGACATGTGTATCTATCATCTATCTATCTATCTATCTATCTATCTATCTATCTATCTATCTATCTATCTATCTATCTATCTATCTATCTATCTATCTATCTATCTATCTATCTATCTATCTATCACAGAACATGCATAGGAGGAATGTAAAGGATCTGCCAGACACAGCTTCTGTGTCGACGCCCGTGGTTAGTCAGTCTGCACCTGCTCCTAAGTCTGATAGAGTGACTCAATCATCTACCACTCAGGCTCGGAGGCTGAGGAGTGGGAGAGCCTATCACAGCCTGGCCAGACGACGGAGCTAGCTCCTGCCCTCTGTCTATTTATACCTGCATTTCCTGCTCCTTTGCCTGTGATTCTGTCTGGTTTCCTGGCTCTGCTGCTGCTTGTACTTTTGTCCTCTGCTCCATATTGACCCTGGCTTTACTGACTACGCTCCTGCTCTGCGATTTGTACCTCGTGCACTCCTGGTTTGACTCGGCTCGTCCACTACTCTTGTTGCTCACTGTGTTGCCGTGGGAAACTGCCCCATTTCCCTTAGCTTCTGTGTACCCTCGTCTGTTTGTCTGTCGTGCACTTATTGAGCGTAGGGACCGTCGCCCAGCTGTACGCCGTCACCTAGGACGGGCCGTGCAAGTAGGCAGGGACTGAGTGGCGGGTAGATTAGGGCTCACCTGTCTGTCTCCCTACCCCGGCATTACAAGGAAGCACTAGGAGGGAGCAGGGGGGGAGTAAGACACAGACACTGCTGTCGATAGAAGTCTATAGAGAGAAGAGAGGAGGAGGTTGGAGCAGGTGGATAGAAAGACACAGACAGCTGCCGATAGAAGTCGATGGAGAAGGAGGAGGGAGCAGGTGGAAATAAAGATACAGACACAGCTGCCAATAGACATCTAGGGAGATTGGAGGGGGAGAAGGAGGAGGGAGCTGTCGGAAAGAAAGACACAGCTGCCGATAAAAGTCTATGGAGATTGGAGGGGGTGAAGGAGGGGGAGCAGGTGGAAAGAAAGACACAGAGACTGCTGCAGATAGAAGTCTAGGGAGAATGGAGGGGAGTAAGGAGCAAGGAGAGAGAGAGAGACAGACATGCTGCCAATAGAAGTTTATGGAGAAGGAATGGGGAGTAGAGAGAGAGAAAGACACAGACATGCTACCCATTCAAGTCTATGGAGATGGGAGGGGGTGCAGGAGCTGAGTGAAAAAGACACAAAAAGATGTAGTGCTGGATCATCTTCACTGCTCATTACTGCTGTATAATCTCCTCCATACTGCAGCGTATATATATATATATATATATATATATATATACACTGTGTATATATATATATATATATACACACACACACACCCCCCCTGTATGATACTACTACTATATATATATATATATATATATATATATATATATATATATATATATATATATATATATATAATATATATATATACATGGATCTATGTGTGCAGTGTATAGAAGACATGATAGCAGTAGCTCTGCGCCAACTGAGAATTTGAGAGGAGAAAACTGCTGAATAATGCAGAATACAAGTCCTATAATGGCCAGAAATGGAGTTATTCCTCATGTGACACACATATAACAGCTGATTCTGCCCCCTGGAGGGTCCAAAAATGTGTCCAGTGAATTCACTCACCGAGCCTCAGACCAGATCTCACGGTCCAAAATGACAGCAGTGGAGACAACGCCCGAGTGGGGGTCAATGCGAAACAAATCCTTCATGGGCTGAGACGCCTCAAACATGTAGGTGACCTGACCGTTCACTCCCTGGTCCGGATCTTCAGCGAGGACCTGGAATCAGAAGAATCCGCTATTACCTCTTACCATGGGATTATCGGGGGGCAGAAATCTAGAACCCCAGTGACCTCACCGCCTGCTCTTACCTGTATAATGCGACTTCCATCCGCCTGTCCCTCCCGGATACACGCCGTGTAGGACGGAAGCTGAAAGCGAGGGGCATTGTCATTGGCGTCCTGCAGAAGGATCGTGACGGTGGTGAAGGCGAAAAACTGCGATGTCTCCGCCTGGACCACCAGTTTATGGCGAGGGCTCGATTCAAAGTCCAGGAACGCCGAATGCAGCACCGAGACCTGCCCTGGAGAGGAACCAGAGGGGGTTAATATAGAGCGACAGAAGGGGAAGCGGAAGGGTTAATACAGCCCAGAAAGTGTGGATATTACTATGGTGGGGATTATTATCTGTATATTATTAGTGTAGGGATCTCTGCTATGGATATTACTATGGTGGGGATTATTCTCTGTATACCTTTAGTGGTGGGTCAGGGTTCTCACCTGTATTTGTGTTGATGGTGAATGCTCCATTTTCGTTTCCACTCAGGATGCTGTAGATGATTTTTCCAGAAGAGCCGCCATTGTGTGAGGCTTTTACGGATCCAATCACTGAGCCTATAAAATATGAAATATGACAATAATTCAGCAGATTTAGGGGAAGCAGCACTATAACCCATTGACCTGAGGAGCAGCGCCGATGACATTAGTGACAGAGATCAGATTTGTTTTGCTTCTTAATCAGATCATCAAGTATCTTGGTAACCGTGCGCAGTCTGTACAACAACATAATTACTCTACTGGTTACTTGACTCTGCCTGTTATTTTAATCTACCCATTACTCTACTTTAGCCTTGACTCCACTCTTTCCTTTACTCTACTGTGCTAACTCTATTCTACCGATTATTCTATTCTGCCTAGTACTCTACTGGTTACTCTACTCTACACATTACTCGACCCTGCCCATTACTCTTCTCTACTGGTTAATTGACTCTACCTGTTACTCTACTTTACCCATTACTATACTCTACCCATTACTATACTCTAACCATTACTCTACTCTACCCATTACTATACTCTACCCATTACTATACTCTACCCAATACTATACTCTACCCATTACTCGACTCTACCCATTACTATACTCTACCCATTAATATACTCTACCCATTAATATACTCTTCCCATTACTATACTCTACCCATTATTATACTCTACCCATTACTCTACTCTACCCATTACTCTACTCTACCCATTACTATACTCTACCCATTACTCTACTCTACCCATTACTCTACTCTACCCATTACTATACTCTACCCATTACTATACTCTACCCATTAATATACTCTTCCCATTACTATACTCTACCCATTACTATACTCTACCCATTAATATACTCTACCCATTAATATACTCTTCCCATTACTATACTCTACCCATTATTATACTCTACCCATTACTCTACTCTACCCATTACTCTACTCTACCCATTACTCTACTCTACCCATTACTATACTCTACCCATTACTATACTCTACCCATTACTATACTCTACCCATTAATATACTCTTCCCATTACTATACTCTACCCATTACTATACTCTACCCATTACTATACTCTACCCATTACTATACTCTACCCATTATTATACTCTTCCCATTACTATACTCTACCCATTACTATACTCTACCCATTACTATACTCTACCCATTATTATACTTTACCCATTACTCTACTCTACCCATTATTATACTCTACCCATTACTCTACTCTACCCATTACTCTACTCTACCCATTACTATACTCTACCCATTACTCTACTCTACCCATTACTATACTCTACCCATTACTATACTCTACCCATTACTATACTCTACCCATTATTATACTCTACCCATTACTATACTCTACCCATTACTCTACTCTACCCATTACTCTACCCATTACTATACTCTACCCATTACTCTACTCTACCCATTACTATACTCTACCCATTACTCTACTCTACCCATTACTATACTCTACCCATTACTATACTCTACCCATTACTATACTCTACCCATTATTATACTCTACCTATTACTATACTCTACCCATTACTCTACTCTACCCATTACTCTACTCTACCCATTAATATACTCTACCCATTACTATACTCTACCCATTACTATACTCTACCCATTATTATACTCTGCCCATTACTCTATTCTACCCATTACTCTACTTGTTACTCTGCTCTACCCATTACTCAACTCTACTAATTACTGAACCCTGCTCATTACTTGACTTAGCCCATTACTTTGACGTTAGTAATATTCCTATTATAGGAAAGTAGTAGTTATTATCCTAACAACAGGCAAATTAAAAAGTACATGAGGTTCCCCCAGTTTTCTCTTTATTGGGTATAGAGCCCCTTATCTATCAGTAGTCGTATCTATAACAGAGGTGGGGATGAATGTCTTGCAGTCATGAATTATTGGTAGGTGGTGGCCCATGTTTAGTGCTGGGCACATCCACCAGCAATAGCTGCCGATTCTTAGATAAAATAATTGGATAGCCCTTTGGCTTGTTTCATTGTTTCCTGCTCTTAAGGGCCACACATAAACAACTGACCTGCAGTGAACAGTCACACTCATACTGTCCTACTCTATTACTGCAGTTGAGTTTTTTTTATATCCACTTACCTTGGGGACTGTTCTCAGATAAACTGAACTCATTGGCATCTCTTGGGAATCGTGGACCCCGTGGTGCCTCCTCACGTACATGTATGACAAGAACAGCAGTGGTGGATAGTGGTGGTTCACCAAGATCTGAGGCCTGTACAAAAACAGTGCGTTCTCGTTGGCTCATCCCATCTAGAGGTTCTAGCAGACGTATTTCACCGGTATAAGGGTCCACAGAAAAGCGTCCTGTTCCAGAATTTGGTGCCAACCTGTATAAGATGGAAGCATTGGCCCCGGCATCCTTATCTTCTGCTCTCATTGCAGCCAAAGTCCTCTTGGTGGGAGTGTTACGAGACAGATTCAAGTGAAACGGACTACGTAAAAATGCTGGAGGATTATCATTGACATCCTTTACTATAACTGTCACGCTAGCTTCTGCACTGCGTGGTCCAGATGGGTCAGAGTCCATTACCCATGCCAAGAAGGTATAAGCAGCCCGCCGCTCACGGTCAAGCTGAATTGCTGTTGTGATATGTCCAGTAAGAGGGTCAATATGGAAGGCTCCCTGAGTACCATTAGACAGGTGGAATGTAGTTCGCCCATTCGAACCATAATCAGGATCAAGGGCTGTCAATTTCAGAACCAAACTTCCAACAGGAGCTCCTTCAGGAACCTCTGCATTGAAAGATGATGCTGAGAAGGTAGGAGAGTTGTCATTGAGATCTAGCACAGAGACAGTGATAGTGGTGGAGGCACTGAGGGATGGGTCACCAGAATCATGGACCAGCACAGTCAGCTGGTACTCTGACACAGACTCTCGGTCCAATGCTCTAGACGTTGAGAGGGCTCCAGTTGAAGAATCTAAGGAGAAGTCTTGTGATTGATCACCATCTGCAAAGAAAGTTTAGAGACATGACTGGACCGTCTTACGAATGTGGCGTCAGGAACCGGAGATAAGTAATCATATAATAACCCGCTTAACATGTTCTGTGGTGACGAGTTGCAGTAAGACATAGGGACACTTACCTATCACATGATATTGTAGCCGTCCATTGCTCCCTGTGTCCGGGTCCCAGGCTCGGAGAACACATAGTGTAATTGGCTCCTGGTTCTCAGGAACTTCAAGGAAAATGCTGTCACTCTCGAATATGGGAACATTGTCATTGTCATCTCCAACAGTGACGTGAATCTTGATCTCGGACACCTTCGGTGGGGAACCTCCATCCTGAGCATATGCTATAACAAGTAATGTGGCGTGAGGGCACTAGATATGTAGCAGAGCGGCTCTGGATGTATGCGATGTGGGTCATTGTATATACCTGTCAGCTTGTAGACATCATTTTTCTCCCGGTCAAGTGGCTTCTTGGTAATTAGTATTCCACTTTCAGGATCCAGTGAGAATTCGTCCCCGGTAACCCCTCCATATGTGATATGTCCTCCAGGTCCTATGATCATGAAGTGACATCAGGTCGTCAGGATGAAGCTTTACATTGAGACCCCAATAACCTGCGTTCACTTCTTCTACTCACCGAGATCTCCGTCCACGGCCTTCAATCTCAGCACGGTCGTGCCCGCAGCCTGATTTTCCTTCACATTCCCTTCATACCGGGTTTTTTCAAAGGTAGGAATCTCATCATTCACATCAAGAACCGAGACGGAAAGTGTCTGAGTACTGGATAGACGCGGAGAACCATAATCCAGGACCACCAGGGTCAGATTATACTCAGCTGTTTCTTCACGGTCTAATGCTCTGACCACAGATAGCGCTCCTTCATAGAAGAGATAAAGCACCAACAGTGGCGGTTAATATGACTATAAACCCCATCATTGCTACTAGCAGTACATCCCAGAATCCTAAGACGCTACTATGAATCTATTCACAGAAAACACTAACACTGCTACCAGTCACATCACAGAATTCACAAACACTACTACTAACTACTACTACCCCATACTACTACTACTACTACTACTACCCACATACTACTACTTCTACTAACTACTACTACCCATACTACTACTACTACTACTTCTACTAACTACTACTACTACTACCCATACTACTACTACTACTACTAACAATACTACTACTGACAATACTACTACTAATACTACTACTACTACTACTACCACCCATACTACTACTACTACTACTACTACTTACCATACTACTACTACTACTTCTACTAACTACTACTACTACTACCCATACTACTACTACCCCCATACTACTACTACTACTACTAACAATACTACTACTGACAATACTACTACTAATACTACTACTACTACTACTTACCATACTACTACTACTACTACCACCCATACTACTACCCATACTACTACTACTACGACTACTACAACCCATACTACTAACTACTACCTACTACCCCATACTACTACTACTACCCATACTACTACCCATACTACTACTACCCATACTACTACTACTACTACTACTACTACTACTACTGCTACCCATACTACTAACTACTACCCCATACTACTACTACTACTACTAAAAACTACTACTACTACTACCACCACCCATACTACTACTACTACTACTACTAACTACTACCACTACTACCCATACTACTACTACTACTAACTACTACCCCCATACTACTACTACTACTACTACTACTACTACTACTACCCCATACTACTACTACTACTACCCACATACTACTACTTCTACTAACTACTACTACTACTACTACTTCTACTAACTACTACTACTACTACCCATACTACTACTACCCCCATACTACTACTACTACTACTAACAATACTACTACTGACAATACTACTACTAATACTACTACTACCACCCATACTACTACTACTACTACTTACAATACTACTACTACCACCCATACTACTACCCATACTACTACTACTACTACAACCCATACTACTAACTACTACCTACTACCCCATACTACTACTACTACTACTACTACTACTACCACCACCCATACTACTACCACTACCCATACTACTACTACTACTACAACCCATACTACTAACTACTACCTACTACCCCATACTACTACTACTACTACTACTACTACCACCACCCATACTACTACTACTACCCATACTACTACTACTACTACTACTACTACTAGTAGTAGTCATCTCTGTCTAAGTGTCATACTGTCAAAGTGTCCTGGCAGTTATACATGGCACAGATCTAACATCCATCTCTCTTCTCTTCATACAGGTATATAATCCATTTCATTCCTGCATGAACCTCATCCCTGCTGTAGCTGCATTTCAAAAAGCTGAAACTTTTATTTGATGGTACTCTGCTTTCCTGTCTTGCTATATAGTCTAATGTTATCTCAAAGTTTTGTCAAAGTGTTTGATCGTCGTTAAGTTTTATGATCATCCAGACCAGCTAGTTTATTTGTTTATCTCTGCAGAGCTTTTAACCTCATGTGTCTAGTTGATTTGATTAATAGCTGAACGAGCTTAATTAGGCCTAGATCTGAGCACCTACTCCCCTATAAATTTAGATGTAGCATATGGGGAAGGCACTCGTGCAGGGGGGCACGACGGCAGAAGTCATACTGTCAAAGTGTCCTGGCAGTTATACATGGCAGCTATACATGGCAGCTATACATGGCAGTTATACATGGCAGTTATACATGGCAGTTATACATGGCAGCTATACATGGCAGTTATACATGGCAGTTATACATGGCAGCTATACATGGCAGTTATACATGGCAGTTATACATGGCAGTTATACATGGCAGCTATACATGGCAGTTATACATGGCAGTTGCACAGTGACAGGTAAGCTGCATTACCAAACCAGACAAACTAGCCCACGCTCTCAATATTAGATTTCTAACTATCTGTAAACAAACATGTTTGCCACCGCTCTCATCATTATAGCTGCTCTTGGTTTGCAATCCTATTGCCCATTTAATACTTGCTCAAAAACAGTCCGCATCAGTCCTTCTATCCTGGCCTCACCCATGTACAGCTCCCATTCACTATTCACTTTCCTCAGTCAACTTAACCCATCTCATCCCACTGCCCAACATAAAAAACGCTCTCATAAATCACAGAACCATCTGCTGTCTCTCTCCATTCTCCTGCTGCTAGCTGCAGGGGACATCTCTCCCAACCCTGGCCCTCCCTTCTCTTCTGCCAAGCTCAACCACTTACCTGCCACACATAGAAACCCTGCAAATCTTCTTGCCATTCCTTGTGTGTCTTCTCCTGTCTCTTTTAACTGTGCTCTCTGGAACTCTCGGTCCGTGTGCAACAAACTCACCTTTATTCATGACTTATTCCTTTCTAACTCTCTCAACCTTCTGGCTCTTACAGAAACATGGCTACACCTGTCTGACACTGCTTCCCCTGCTGCTCTATCTTATGGTGGTCTCCAGTTCTCTCATGCCCCCAGAACTGAGAACAGGCAGGGTGGAGGAGTAGGTATACTTCTTTCCCCACACTGCACTTTCCAGGTCATTCCCCCGGTCCCCTCACTCACATTTCCCTCTTTTGAAGTCCACACCCTCAGACTCTTTCACCCTTTTCCCCTCCGAGTGGCAGTTGTCTACCGCCCACCGGGCTCACCCCGCCAATTCCTGGATCATTTTGCTGCCTGGCTTCCACAGTTTCTATCCTCTGAAACACCCACTCTCATCATGGGTGACTTCAACATCCCCATTGATAACCCAATCTCCTCATCTGCCTCCCAGTTTCTATCTTTAACCTCGTCCCTCGGTCTGTCACAACTTACTAACTCTCCTACACATGAAGACGGGCATTCACTTGACCTGGTCTTCTTCCGGCTCTGCTCAGTTTCTGACTTTATTAACTCTCCTCTCCCGCTTTCTGACCACAATCTTCTCTGCTTTACTATCAAATATTCTCTGCCTCCTCAGGTCATCCCTACGTATCAGACATACAGAAATCTACATGCCATTAACACTGTGAAACTTATAGACAGTCTACAGTCCTCATTGTCCCCTATCTCTTCCCTCTCCTGTCCCAATCTGGCTGCCAAACTTTATAACAACACTCTCAAAAATGCATTGGATGAAGCAGCCCCCCCTACACTCCGAGCCCCCCGACAAAGACGACGACAACCCTGGCACGCGCCTCAATCCCGCTTTCTTCAGCGGTGCTTGAGATGTGCCGAACGACTGTGGAGAAAATCGCATTTAAATGCAGATTTCCTCCATTACAAATTTATGCTCAAAACTTACAACTCGGCCCTTCACCGCGCCAAACAAGTCTACTTCACTTCTCTCATCTCCACACTATCTAATAATCCAAAACGCCTCTTTGATACTTTTCACTCCCTCCTTAGTCCTAAAGTTCAGACGCCAATCACAGATCTCAGTGCTGAAGACCTGGCCAATTATTTTAAAGTTAAAATTGACAACATCCGGCATGATATTATCTCCCAGTCCCCTAGTAACATCGATCCTCTTCCCCCCCACACTCCCTCTACTTCACTCTCAGCATTTGACCCAATAACTGAAGAAGAAGTCTCGAGGCTCCTCTCTTCTTCTCGTCCTACTACCTGCCCTAGTGATCCTGTCCCCTCACACCTCCTCCAGTCCCTCTCCCCTCACACCTCCTCCAGTCCCTCTCCCCGGCTGTCACTAGTCACCTGACTAAAATATTTAACCTCTCTCTTTCCTCTGGTATCTTTCCCTCCGCTTTTAAACATGCCATTATAAACCCATTATTGAAAAAACCAACTCTTGACCCATCCAGCGCTGCCAACTACCGACCAGTCTCTAATCTGCCCTTCATCTCCAAACTCCTGGAACGCTTGGTCTACTCTCGCCTTATCCGCTATCTCTCTGCTAACTCCATTCTTGACCCCTTACAATCTGGTTTCCGCACTCTACACTCCACAGAAACTGCCCTTACTAAAGTCTCAAATGATCTCTTGGCGGCTAAATCGGACGGTAAATCCTCTCTCCTGATTCTTTTGGATCTCTCTGCAGCCTTTGACACTGTAGACCACAAACTCCTACTTAACATGCTCCACTCTATTGGCCTCCAGGACGCGGCTCTCTCTTGGTTTTCCTCCTATCTCTCTGACCGCTCATTCAGTGTGTCATTTGCTGGTTCCACCTCTTCTCCTCTTCCCCTTGATATCGGGGTTCCTCAGGGATCAGTCCTAGGTCCGCTCCTCTTTTCTCTCTACACAGCTCCTATTGGACAAACCATCAGCAGACTTGGCTTCCAGTACCATCTCTACGCTGATGACACCCAATTATATACCTCTTCCCGTGACATCACCCCTGCTCTAATACAGAACACCAGTGATTGTCTGTCCGCTGTCTCTAACATCATGTCCTCTCTCTATCTGAAACTGAATCTTTCTAAAACTGAGCTCCTTGTGTTCCCACCATCTACTAACCTCCCTAAACCTGATGTCTCCATCTCTGTGTGTGGCACTACCATCACTCCTAAGCAGCACGCCCGCTGTCTCTATCATCACTCCAGGGCAGCACGCCCGCTGTCTCTATCATAACTCCTAAGCAGCACGCCCGCTGTCTCTATCATCACTCCTAAGCAGCACGCCCGCTGTCTCTATCACTATCATCACTCCTAAGCAGCACGCCCGCTGTCTCTATCATCACTCCTAAGCAGCACGCCCGCTGTCTCTATCATCACTCCTAAGCAGCACGCCCGCTGTCTCTATCATCACTCCTAAGCAGCACGCCCGCTGTCTCTATCATCACTCCTAAGCAGCACGCCCGCTGTCTCGGGGTTATTTTTGACTCAGATCTTTCCTTTACTCCTCACATACAATCACTTTCACGCTCCTGTCATTTTCACCTCAAAAACATCTCCAGAATCCGCTCTTTTCTTACGGAGGAAACTGCCAAAACTCTCATTGTTGCTCTGATTCACTCTCGTCTTGACTACTGTAACTCATTACTAGTCGGTCTTCCCCTCACTAAACTCTCCCCTCTCCAATCTATCCTCAATGCAGCAGCCAGGCTCATCTTTATGACCAACCGCTACACCAACGCCTCTAATCTGTGCCAGTCACTGCACTGGTTGCCCATCCCCTTCCGAATAAAATTCAAACTTATTACTCTCACCCACAAAGCTCTCCCCAGTGCTGCACCTCCTTACATCTCCTCCCTCATCTCTGTCTACCACCCTACTCGGGCTCTACGTTCTGCCAACGACCTTAGATTAAAATCCTCCATAATCCGAACCTCCCACTACCGTCTCCAGGATTTCTCTCGTGCTGCACCCGTCCTCTGGAATGTGCTACCCCAGACAATCAGATTAATTCCCAATATCCACAGTTTTAAACGTGCCCTGAAAACACATCTATTTAGACCGGCCTATAACATTCCCTAATCTGACTCCTTTCCATGGCCCTCCATTTAGATTAGTCATCAGAATAAGATTCCCTCACACTCCTTCTCTTCATGTCCGTCATACACGGATGCTGGCTGGTGACCGGCTCATGCAGCTTTATGTTACCACCGCATGTGTATAAAAATGGCCGGACCATTGTACAGAACAAACACTATTACACTTTGTGTCTCCCTTATGTCCTCATAGATTGTAAGCTGCTCTTGCGAGCAGGGTCCTCCTCTCCTCTCCTCATAGATTGTAAGCTCTTGCGAGCAGGGTCCTCACTCCCCAGGTTTGAATTGTAAATGAACTTTGTCACTATGTAATGTCTGATATTGTTTGTTTCATGTTCCCTCTAAATTGTAAAGTGCTGCGTAATATGTTGGCGCTATATAAATAAAGATTATTATTATATTATTATTATTATTACTAACTACTACTACTAACAAAACTACTACTACTACTACTACTACCACCACCCATAATACTACTACTACAACAACAACCCATACTACTAACTACTACCTACTACCCCATACTACTACTACTACTACCCATACTACTACCCATACTACTACTACTACTACTACTACTACCACCACCACCCATACTACTACTACTACCCATACTACTACCCATACTACTACTACTACCACTACCCATACTACTACTACTACTACTACCACCCATACTACTACTACTACTACTACTACCACCCATAATACTACTAGTACTACTACTACAACCCATACTACTAACTACTACCTACTACCCCATACTACTACTACCACCACCACCCATACTACTACTACTACCCATACTACTACCCATACTACTACTACTACTACCACTACCCATACTACTACTACCCATACTACTACTACTACTACTACCACCCATACTACTACTACTACTACTACTACTACTACTACCACCCATAATACTACTAGTACTACTACTACAACCCATACTACTAACTACTACCTACTACCCCATACTACTACTACTACTACCCATACTACTACTACTACTACCACCCATACTACTACTACTACCCATACTACTACTACTAACTACTACTACTACTACCACCCATAATACTACTACTACAACCCATACTACTAACTACTACCTACTACCCCATACTACTACTACTACCCATACTACTACCCATACTACTACTACTACTACCCATACTACTACTACTACTACTACTACTACTACTACTGCTACCAATACTACTAACTTCTACCTACTACCCCATACTACTACTACTACTACTACTACTAAAAACTACAACTACTACTACCACCACCACCCATACTACTACTACTACTACTACTACTAACTACTACTACTACTACTACTACACATACTACTACTACTAACTACTACTACCCATACTACTACCCATACTACTACTACTAACTACAACCTACTACTACCTTCTGCCCCATACTACTACTACTTCTACTAACTACTACTACCCATACTACTACATCTACTAATAATACCCATACAACTACTACCACCCATGCTACTACTACTACTAACCATACTACTACTACTACTACTACTACTACTACTACAACTACTACTACTACTACTAACGACTATCTATTACCCTATACTACTACTACCACCCATACTACTACTACTAATACAAACTACTACCTATTACCCTATACTACTACTACCACCACCCATACTACTACTACTACTACTACTACTACCTACTACCCCATACTACTACTGTCCATACTACTACTACCACCCATACTACTACTACTACTACTAACTACTACCCCATACTACTACTACTTCTACTACCTATACTACTACCCATACTACTACCCATACTACTAACTACTACCTCATACTACTACTAACTAATACTACTACTACTATCCATACTACTACTACCACCACTACTACTACTACTACTACTACTACTACCCCATACTACTACTACCCCATACTACTACTACTAATACTACTACTACTACTTCTACTAACTATACTACTACTACCAACTAACCCATACTACTACTACTACTACTAACTACTACTACTACTACTAACACTACTACTACTACTACTACTACTACCCATACTACTACTACTACCCCCATACTACTACTACTACTTCTACTATCTACTACTACCCCCATACTACTACTACTGACAATACTACTACTACTACTACTACTACCACCCATACTACTACTACTACTACTACTTACCATACTAATACTACTACCACCCATACTACTACCCATACTACTACTACTACTACTACTAGTAGTAGTACCCATACTACTACTACTACTACTACTACTACAACCCATACTACTAACTACTACCTACTACCCCATACTACTACTACTACCACCCATACTACTACTACCCATACTACTACTACTACTACTACTACTACTACTACTACTACTACTACTACTACTACTACCCATACTACTAACTACTACTAACAAAACTACTACTACTACTACTACCACCACCACCCATACTACTACTACTACCCATACTACTACCACCCATACTACTACTACTACTACCACCACCCATACTACTACTACCCATACTACTACTACTACTACTACTACTACCCATACTACTACTACTACTACTACTAATACTACTACTACTACCACCACCCATAATACTACTAGTACTACTACTACTACAACCCATACTACTAACTACTACCTACTACCCCATACTACTACTACTACTACTACTACTACTACTACTACCCATACTACTACTACTACCACCCATACTACTACTACTACTACCCATACTACTACTACTACTACTAACTACTACTACAACTACTACTACTACCACCCATAATACTACTACTACAACACATACTACTAACTACTACCTACTACCCCATACTACTACTACTACCCATACTACTACCCATACTACTACTGCTACTACTACTACTACTACTAACTACTACTACTACCCATACTACTACTACCTACTACTTCTACTAACTACAACCTACTACTACCTTCTGCCCCATACTACTACTACTTCTACTAACTACTACTACTACTACCCATACTACTACATCTACTAATAATACCCATACTACTACTACCACCCATACTACTACTACTACTACTAACCATACTACTACTACTACTACTACTACTACTACTACTACTACTAACTACTATCTATTACCCTATACTACTACTACCACCCATACTACTACTACTACTACTACTACTAATACTAACTACTACCTATTACCCTATACTACTACTACCACCACCCAAACTACTACTACTACTACTACTAACTACTACCTACTACCCCATACTACTACTACTTCTACTACCTATACTACTACCCATACTACTACCCATACTACTAACTACTACCCATACTACTACTAACTAATACTACTACTACTATCCATACTACTACTACCACCACTACTACTACTACTACTACCCCATACTACTACTACCCCATACTACTACTACTTCTACTAACTATACTACTACTACTACCTACTAACCCATACTACTACTACTACTACCTACTACTACTACTAACACTACTACTACTGCTACTACCCATACTACTACTACCCCCATACTACTACTACTTCTACTATCTACTACTACCCCCATACTATACTACTTCTACTAACTACTACCCATACTACTACTACTACTACTACTACTACTACTACTTCTACTAACTACTACCCATACTACTTCTACCTACTACCCCATACTACTACTACTACTACTACTAACAATACTACTACTACTACTACCCATACTACTACTACTACTTACCATACTACTACTACCACCCATACTACTACTACTACTACTACAACCCATACTACTAACTACTACCTACTATCCCATACTACTACTACTACTACCCATACTACTACTATTACTACCACCCATACTACTACTACTACCACCCATACTACTACTACTACTACTACTACTACTACTACTATTACTACTACTACTACTACTACTACCCATACTACTAACTACTACTACTAACAAAACTACTACTACTACCCATCGACTACTAACTATTACTACTACCACCCATACTACTACTGCTACTACTACTACTAAAACCCATACTACTATCTACTACCCCATACTACTACTACTACTACTACCCATACTACTACTACTACTACTACTACTACCACCACCCATACTACTACCCATACTACTACTACTACTACTACTACCCATACTACTAACTACTACCTACTACCCCATACTACTACTACTACTACTACTACTATTACTACTACTACTACTAAAAACTACCACCCATACTACTACTACTAACTACTACTACTACTACTACTACTACTACCCATACTACTACTACTACTAACTACTACCTACTACTACCCATACTACTACTTCTACCCCATACTACTACTACTTCTACTACTAACTACTACTACCCATACTACTACATCTACTACTACTACTTCTACTAACTACTACTACTACTACCTATACTACTACCCATACTACTAACGACTACCCCATACTACTACTAACTAATACGACTACTACTACTATCCATACTACCACTACTACTACTACCCATACTACCACTACTACTACTACTACCCCATACTACTACTACTACCCCATACTACTACTACTACTACTACTTCTACGAACTACTAACTATACTACTACTACTACTACCACCCATACTACTACTACTACTACTACCCATACTACTACCCATACTACTACTACTACTACTACTACTACTACTACTACTACCACCCATACTACTACTACCCATACTACTACTACTACTACTACCCATACTACTAACTACTACCTACTACCCCATACTACTACTACTACTACTACTACCACCACCACCCATACTACTACTACTACCCATACTACTACCCATACTACTACTACTACTACCACTACCCATACTACTACTACCCATACTACTACTACTACTACTACCACCCATACTACTACTACTACTACTACTACTACTACTACTACTACTACCACCCATAATACTACTAGTACTACTACTACAACCCATACTACTAACTACTACCTACTACCCCATACTACTACTACTACTACCCATACTACTACTACTACTACTACCACCCATACTACTACTACTACCCATACTACTACTACTACTACTAACTACTACTACTACTACTACCACCCATAATACTACTACTACAACCCATACTACTAACTACTACCTACTACCCCATACTACTACTACTACCCATACTACTACCCATACTACTACTACTACTACTACTACCCATACTACTACTACTACTACTACTACTACTACTACTACTACTACTACTACTGCTACCAATACTACTAACTTCTACCTACTACCCCATACTACTACTACTACTACTACTAAAAACTACAACTACTACTACCACCACCACCCATACTACTACTTCTACTACTACTAACTACTACTACTACTACACATACTACTACTACTACTAACTACTACTACCCATACTACTACTACTAACTACAACCTACTACTACCTTCTGCCCCATACTACTACTACTTCTACTAACTACTACTACTACCCATACTACTACATCTACTAATAATACCCATACAACTACTACCACCCATGCTACTACTACTACTAACCATACTACTACTACTACTACTACTACAACTACTACTACTACTACTACTAACGACTATCTATTACCCTATACTACTACTACCACCCATACTACTACTACTACTACTACTAATACAAACTACTACCTATTACCCTATACTACTACTACCACCACCCATACTACTACTACTACTAACTACTACCTACTACCCCATACTACTACTACTACTGTCCATACTACTACTACCACCCATACTACTACTACTACTAACTACTACCCCATACTACTACTACTTCTACTACCTATACTACTACCCATACTACTAACTACTACCCCATACTACTACTAACTAATACTACTACTACTATCCATACTACTACTACCACCACTACTACTACTACTACTACTACTACCCCATACTACTACTACCCCATACTACTACTACTAATACTACTACTACTACTTCTACTAACTATACTACTACTACCAACTAACCCATACTACTACTACTACTACTAACTACTACTACTACTACTAACACTACTACTACTACTACTACCCATACTACTACTACTACCCCCATACTACTACTACTACTTCTACTATCTACTACTACCCCCATACTACTACTACTGACAATACTACTACTACTACTACCACCCTACTACTACTACTACTTACCATACTAATACTACTACCACCCATACTACTACCCATACTACTACTACTACTACTAGTAGTACCCATACTACTACTACTACTACAACCCATACTACTAACTACTACCTACTACCCCATACTACTACTACTACCACCCATACTACTACTACCCATACTACTACTACTACTACTACTACTACTACTACCCATACTACTAACTACTACTAACAAAACTACTACTACTACTACTACCACCACCACCACCCATACTACTACTACTACCCATACTACTACCCATACTACTACTACTACCACCACCCATACTACTACTACCCATACTACTACTACTACTACTACTACTACTACCCATACTACTACTACTACTAATACTACTACTACTACTACTACTACCACCACCCATAATACTACTAGTACTACTACTACTACAACCCATACTACTAACTACTACCTACTACCCCATACTACTACTACTACTACTACTACTACTACTACCCATACTACTACTACTACTACCACCACCCATACTACTACTACTACTACTACTACCCATACTACTACTACTACTAACTACTACTACAACTACTACTACTACTACTACCACCCATAATACTACTACTACAACAACAACACATACTACTAACTACTACCTACTACCCCATACTACTACTACTACCCATACTACTACCCATACTACTACTGCTACTACTACTACTACTACTAACTACTACTACTACCCATACTACTACTACTACTACTACTAACTACTACCTACTACTTCTACTAACTACAACCTACTACTACCTTCTGGCCCCATACTACTACTACTTCTACTAACTACTACTACTACTACTACCCATACTACTACATCTACTAATAATACCCATACTACTACTACCACCCATACTACTACTACTACTACTACTAACCATACTACTACTACTACTACTAACTACTATCTATTACCCTATACTACTACTACCACCCATACTACTACTACTACTACTACTACTAATACTAACTACTACCTATTACCCTATACTACTACTACCACCACCCATACTACTACTACTACTACTACTAACTACTACCTACTACCCCATACTACTACTACTTCTACTACCTATACTACTACCCATACTACTAACTACTACCCCATACTACTACTAACTAATACTACTACTACTATCCATACTACTACTACCACCACTACTACTACTACTACTACTACTACCCCATACTACTACTACCCCATACTACTACTACTACTTCTACTAACTATACTACTACTACTACCTACTAACCCATACTACTACTACTACTACTAACTACTACTACTACTAACACTACTACTACTGCTACTACCCATACTACTACTACCCCCATACTACTACTACTTCTACTATCTACTACTACCCCCATACTAATACAACTTCTACTAACTACTACCCATACTACTACTACTACTACTACTACTACTACTACTACTTCTACTAACTACTACCCATACTACTTCTACCTACTACCCCATACTACTACTACTACTACTACTAACAATACTACTACTACTACTACCCATACTACTACTACTACTTACCATACTACTACTACCACCCATACTACTACTACTACTACTACAACCCATACTACTAACTACTACCTACTATCCCATACTACTACTACTACTACCCATACTACTACTATTACTACCACCCATACTACTACTACTACCACCCATACTACTACTACTACTACTACTACTATTACTACTACTACTACCCATACTACTAACTACTACTACTAACAAAACTACTACTACTACCCATACGACTACTACTAACTATTACTACTACCACCATACTACTACTGCTACTACTACTACTAAAACCCATACTACTATCTACTACCCCATACTACTACTACTACTACTACCCATACTACTACTACTACTACTACTACTACCACCACCCATACTACTACCCATACTACTACTACTACTACCCATACTACTAACTACTACCTACTACCCCATACTACTACTACTACTACTACTACTACTACTACTACTACTAAAAACTACCACCCATACTACTACTACTAACTACTACTACTACTACTACTACTACTACCCATACTACTACTACTACTAACTACTACCTAC